>NC_056744.1:1574890519-1574948019 GCF_019279795.1 Protopterus annectens | reverse complement strand
CCTCCAGCTTCTTCCTTGACCAAAAATAAAAGCAAACAAAAGTCTCTGTTCTTATGAAGTCCTTGCTGACTGCTCTTTCTTACAACAAGAGCCAGGTATGAGTCATCATGTCTGCCATTAATGATGAGTTCATCAGCAGAGCTTGAGGTAGGTGGAAAGATTAACTCCAGCAGCATGTCCACTCTAGACAAAGTCAGGACTTACCTGTCCTGCCAGGCAGTTTTTCATACAGGGATACATCTGAACTACTGGTAACACTGACTCCACTCTGAGAAGGGCCACAGTCAGGAATGCTTATGGGTCCTAGGATGGCTTTGTCTCTCTTAAAGGAATTATGTAGAATAAATGGATGATTATGCTTGGAACCAGGACTTGGAAGGGTAGTTTGTCATTTAGACGGCTTCCTGAAGGCCTGCTGCTTCTTCACTTTTGTTTATTGATGGATAGCAAGATATGCATATCATCTACAGTGTACAAACAAGGGATGCAGTAGGGTGAGTAAGAATGGGCATGATAAGCCCACTGCCCATCATTACTAATGTGTGCTGACCCTAACTCTTACCTGCCTTTGGTTCTAACCCCGACCTTACAAATTCACTAACAGTACCATTACACAAGACACTTAGACACAAGTCCCGTACATAAGCGTAACCAGCCCTTACTCTAACTCTAACCTGTAAACACTGTCACGCACACACACTCCCATAACTAATCTAGAAACTCCTGGTACATAAACACACAAGCACAGCACTAAAACTATCCACTTACCTATGCCTTACTCTAACCCTAACCAACAAACAATGTCAGACACGCACCATGCCATCCTTAATGCTATATATAGTACTGCCTGTGTGGAGTTAACATGATCTCTGTCTGTGCAGAGCTGGATTATTCTTGAATTCTCATAACTATCTGTGTTAAGGTACCATGTTTCCCCATGTTTGTGTGAGAATTGTCCTGGTAATCCAGGTATCCAGATTCCTCCTAAAACAATTGCTTTGCCAGATAACACACACACACACACACACACACACACACACACACATGTATATATATATATATATATATATATATATATATATATATATATATATATATATATATATGGTCTCTATCATATGAGCGAATAGGAAAAAACTGCAAACGCTCATAATCTCGAAAGTACCGCACCTCAAAGTGCTTTTTCTGAGATCACGGGACAGTGAAGAATGGAATATTTGCCCTTTCCTCACTGTAGTGTAATCTCGGAGTTGGAATATATATTTAGTGGGGGTGTGGGGGGGGGCACAGCCTCCAACAATAGCAAGTTCGAGGTCTGGTACTTATGAGATTGTGAGCATTCGCGTTTTTTCCTATTCGCTCATATGATATAGACCCTATATATATATATATATATATATATATATATATATATATATATATATATATATATATATATATATATATATATATATATATGTGTGCTACATTTACTCTTGTCCTTATGACTCATATTGTTATAAAAAGGCTTACTAAGTTCCTAAGTTCCTAATTTCCAAATAAATAAAATAAATATGTTTCAGATATTTCAGATATTACAATGGATTTGGATAGCAGTATAATACCGGTGATATGAATATTGCTGTGGTAGTCATGGATGGGGATAATAGTTACCAGAGATACCTTTATGGGGAGAAGAGTTTACAAAATATCTGTGGTAGCTTGCATTCTAGGCAGACAGGGTAGCATCTGTCATTTAAATAAACATTTGAACACATTTTAACATATTTATATTTGTTGTCACAATCCCCATCCACGATGTTTGCTGAAATTCTAAGGACTGTGATGGAGGCTTGGAATAAAAGGACTGAAAATGTGAATATGGTAGACCATATACTGAGTCTGAGGCTGGGGTATTCCCCCTACTCTGAGGTAGAATGATCTCAAAGTTAGCACCTGTAAGCAGCAGGTGTGTGTGTGTGTGTGTGTGTGTGTGTGTGTGTGTGTGTGTGTGTGTGTGTGTGTGTGTGTGTGTGTGTGTGTTTAGGGGTGTAGACCCCCCCTGCATGCTGGAGGTATAGTGGAGGTTAGATGCCTGTCTGTAAAAAAATATTTTAAAGGTGTAACTACAAGTTTCAGAATTCACACTTTATATTTCAAAGTGCCAGGACTTGCTGGCTGTGTACTTTTCATAGGTTCATAGGTTCATAGGTTCATAGGTTCATACTAGGCTATCTGCCCGAGGGCATTTCCTTCACAAGCCTAACCCATGAAAGCCATTTATGATAGGGAACTATACCCATTATTTTGCTGTGCCTGTGTGAAAAGTGACACTGAGGTAATCATTGTTGGCCTATGATCTCACTCCATTGTCAATATTTCTATACAAGGCCATAGGTGCTCTGCCTCACATGTCGGGATTTTGTTATACATATAGTCTTAGACAGAATAATATGCTTTCATTTTCCCTACAGAAAGTACAGTAAAATATTATTAGTTGTCTAAGATTGTGAAGATATAAAATAGTTCCAAATTTATATTAATGTTGCCAAAAAGAAGTGACTAACAAACTCTTCAATTATGTCATGTAAAAGCTTCAATAATGCTGGAGTAAACTGTGTTGGTACAGGCAATGTGGTATATATTGCTTGACAGAAATAATATGTATTGTTTAGATTGTTAATTAGTCTGTTGTCCTCCCTGTGTCCGCATGAGTTTCCTGTTGGTGCTCTGGTTTCTTCCCACTTCTCAAAAGACCTGCTGTATATAGACTGGTGATCTCCCATATTGCCTAAATAGATGTGTACAATGTGTGACTGAATGAGTGCCTTTGTGTTCTGTGATAGTTCAATGTCCTGGAATGAGCTTTAGAACCTTGTGACCACTGACTGCTTGGTTAGGCTCTATCATTCATGTGACCCTGTAAAGGATAAAATTGGTTATAGGAAAATGAGTGGTTGGATGGCTCATGGTTCTCATTTTGTATGAAGAGAGCAAGTGGTTGACTTTATTTATTTTATTTATTTATTTCAGTTTGATGACTGGGGAAGTCCACTGCGCCATAAAGAGCCTGTCTTCAGTGGACGCCCGGGAAGAAATGCTTCAACATATAAAGTTACAAATGAACATGTTACAAAGGAAAAAGTAAAGTCAAGAATTGTACATAGCAATTTAAACATTTCACACATTGAATAGAAAGTAAAGATTTGTACATAGCAATTTACACATTTCACACATTGAATACATTATCTTGTAAGCTCTAGTGAGTTAACATTTGAATAAAATGTAAGTACCTTGTGACTTTAAATGGCTGCTTTATATGTTGCATGAGTTAAAAGTGAAAAGGTACAAAGTTATACAGTCTGTAGAAAGATATTGTAGGAAATATACAATTTTGTTACTGTGACTCCAAGCAGAGCAGAGGGAAAAAGATAGGTGGATAATAATCACTCTTAAGCTGAACCATGTTGCGCAGTGTGAAAGGGCAGCAGCAAAGTTCAAGATAATGGTGGGATGTGTAAGGCAGGAAGTGGATTCCAGAGATGTTAAGGGCATCCTTTAATCATGCAGATCATTAATAACACTTTTTAGCCCTGAAATAAAGTACCAGATCATGTTAAAAACAATGAAAACATAGACATTTTCATGTCAAGGGTTGGACAAGTTCGATATGAAAAATAAATCTGGTTAATTGTATTGATTAATTAATTGAATTAGCATCCTTTACTCACTGGATGATGATGATGATGAAGAAGAAGATGATGATGAAGCCCACATATGGTGTACATTTCTAATGGCTATACAAAAAAAATGAGTAAATTAGTCTGCCAGAAGGTGTGGACAGTTGAGTTTCTAGATGTGTGTAGAAAATGTAGGGGCTTGGTGTGAGAAGTGCTTTTTGAAAGTGTGGGGAGGGGCTATTTTGGATTCACTGTGTTGTTTACTGGAAATGGCAGGATTGAATCTGAAGGGCATGGGCAGAGATGGGGAATGGGAACGTGAGCAGCAGCTATGCAGGATGTAGTTCAAAGAGAACATACTTTTTTATGTAGGACCATTGCCTGAGGCAGTGGCATTGTGTAAGTCATCTGTGAAGTTCAAAACCACTTAAGACAGAGCAAGGAAATGGCAGGACAGTGGCAGAAAAGGAACAGATGCACAGGAATTAAATGTAGCAGGTGGGTGGACTTATTATACCATATGAGTAAAGTTTAGACATACGCACGATGAAGAACTGAACAGGCGGTTTAAATAGTTTGGCAAAGCATGCACTGACCAAGTGCAGTAATATTACAAACTAATATACAACAAGTAGTGTAAGAATAAAAGTCTGGCACATTTCATTTAGGACATGGAGTACTTTGACCTCTTCTACCTCCATTCCAGAAGATAGAGGCAATTAAGAATAAATCTAGACAACAACAATAGAGCTATGGAACTGCAAGAGACCCCAAGGAAATCTACAGGAAGCAACAGAAGAGGGGGATGCCAGTGCGGTGAACAGAAATGGTAGAGCCGACACTCTCCATGTGGATATGGAGTAGAAAATTACAGAAGGGAGGATGACTATACTAAGCATACAGGATCAGCCCATAAGTGACTGAACACACACACACACACACACACACACACACACACACACACACACACACACACACACACACACACACACACACACACACACAGCTGTCATGAAGCAAACCATTACTGTACTCTAAAGATGAAGAAATTGTTGATTGAAGAAGGCAGCATGTTTAACATAATAATCAATGGACCTTCACAGACCCTTATTTTAGCCACTACACATCTAAAAGTATAAGGGTACATGCAATACCAACAAAAATGTCTTAAGTAGCCAATTAACCAGCAGGTCTTTGGGAGAAAAGCAGCATACCTTGAGAAAACTCACACGTAAAAAGGATATCTATGTAAACTCTACACAGACAGCATCCAGGTGTCCGAAGTGTACTTCAGACAATGGGGCAACAAAGAAGAAACCTAAAAACCTAAAAGAACCCTAGACATTGGAACTAGAAAGTAATCTGGGAAAAAAATATTTGATAAACTTGATGGTGTAGGCATTAGTTGCATCATGGTATACTTGAACCATAACACAAAACTGAAGGACATTGCAAAATCTAATGTTATCATTTTAATGGTTTTATCATTCTTAGTAGTGTACTATGTAGTGAAAAAAATGTCCTTCAGAAATAAAATATCTTATAGTGGCTGGAAACATTCAGTGCTGCTTGCAGCTAAATTGCTTAAATCATGAAAATACAGTAACATTTTTAAATAATACACCAAGCTATAGGGAAAGTATAATCAAATACTTTCTGTTGTTTTCTAGAATAAAACATTAATTTGAGATCTTTTGTTTATGATTACTCACAAGGCAAAACCATAATTTCTGCAGTTTGGCAACAGGAAAAAGGAAAAAAAAATAAAAAAGTGCTTAATTATACCTGGATATAGTGTAAGCAAATGTTCTTTAATTTATCCCTTTCTGCTTGTTTGCTGCAGTTAAATTCATGCAGTTAAAATATTATCACCTATAAAATGTACCTTTTGTTATGGTGTTACTAGCTACTCCATTTGTGTATATTTTATTCATGTAATTTAAATAGAATCTGATTGTTAAAAAGAAAAAAAAAGTTACCTTAATCACTGAGTTACCATTGTACTCATTTCATATTACAATATTTCTGAGCACCAAGGCAGAGGTTTTATGATTAAACAGATAACATTATCATCATATAGTCATATGAATCAATGCAGTCAGACTTTATGTTTCCTTTTTTTTATTGTTTTACTACCTGGGACAGGTCAGAGAAAACTACATTTCTAGTAAGCGGAACAGCTTAGCGAATGTACATCCTCTTTATGCAATGATGTAATTGGTATTTCTACAGTTACATGATTTAGCATGAGAAATGACAAGGGGATGGTATGCAAGTTGTTGGGCAATAGTGAAGTACTTGCATCAGTGGTGCTATTTTTTTTTAGGGGCAAGTTTCAATTTAATGTTGTTAAAAGCTGAAGAAGTAACTGCATTAACAAATAAAACTGATTGCTTATCCACAGAGATAGAAACAAGTATCAGGTAGGATACTGATGCAATTTCTTTCTGGCTAGTCAAGTGATGAAGACATTAGAGGTACTGAACCCTCCTCTTTCTTCACAGGGACAGAGAAGTTGTATTAAACTCAGTTAAGCCCATCTTCCTCTGGGAAAGCATAACATTACATTCCCAGAACCAGCTCAATGTTTGTAACAAACAGTACAATGTGGGAAAATAATGCATGTGTTTTCTTTTCTGTTCATACATCATTAGAAATGTACATTTCAGGCCTTCCCACACTAAGGCATTACATTATGATGAAAGACAAGGGACATATAATAGAGCTGTATTTTCCTTGTACCTCATAATCTTCATACAATTTGCAGTGTTTTTTTGGTCTGTTCCTCATAAAGTGTGTGGTTTTCTGGCAAATCCCTGAGGCTTGAAGTCACTAAACAATGGGTCTATATTAAAAGCACGAACGTTTACTTACCCGAATACCTAAACGCCAACACATATTCCACGAACCGCAAATACACCGAATGCCCTAAACTGTAAAATTCAAAAACTCGAACTGTCATAGTTGTCCCACCCCACCACCCACTACATACTACCTACACAAACAAACTAAACCACATACATACACTAACAAAAACCCTACTTCTAACCCTAAACTAAACCCTACTTCTAACCCTACACTAAATCTTGCATATACCGCCATGTGTGCACTTAACTTATCCCGCATCCTAACCCTAAGGTCCGTAACTATCGCACACTTACCTTACAGAGCTATACAGCAGAAGGGCCAACCATGACGATTCGACGTTTCGGATTTCATGCTTCTGGACGATCGATGTTTTCGCGGTTCAATGAAGATGTGTCGGTGTTTAGGTATTCAGGCAAGTAAACGTTCGTTCTTTTAATATAGACCCCTAAATAATGACTTACATTTGAGTTTTAGACTTTATATAATTCAGAAAATGCATACCTTTGTATTGCTGAACCAAGTCACACAATGTCCCATAAGGTGTACTGAGCGTATAATTAATATCTCTTTCTCTTGACCTTTGGTATTTTTTGTACTAAAACTGATCAGCAAATAGAATGTGCTTTGCTGATAGAAAGGTGTGATTTGGTGACACACGAACTGATGCACAGCCAACTCTACGCTATATACATTTTGATAAGCATTCTGGTTCATGAGTGGCTACCAGGAAAGGAAACAAGCACTTTGAACAATGGGAAGTGTAAAGAGGGTCTCAGTAACTGCCAGTCACAGTATGTGGAAGTATGTTGTGCACTTTAAATCCTTCAAGAGAGTTCTCAGCATTCTCAGAGTTTAAACTGGTTATGCTTGAAATTATTTTGGCATAGATATGCTTTTTCTGGTCACAGTTAATGTCTGCCATAAAAGTGATTCTCCCCTCTCATCATCTTGCTTTTTTGAAGGAGTTGCTGAATAAACCTCTTTTGGCTGGGGCTAGCCTCCATCAAAAGCCAGCAGGGATTCCTGTTCTTTTGAGGATGAAGTATACACACCTCCCAAGACACCTTTTCTTCCTAGCCACTTCATGAATTACTCTCCCTAATGCCTTCAGAAGGAAAACAAGCTTCTCCATACTTAAATACTCACTGTTTGTCTTAAAGACACTGTCATACTTTCTGGCCTACTGCTTGAAGAACTATACCAGGAGGCCTGCATTCAGAAGTTATCAATTAAGGCTCTTTTTCGTGGGGATGGAGCAGGAAGGGGTGCCAATTTTTAACCTGGTCTTCAAGAAGAACTTTTCTATGTATCAGGGTCAGCCTTATCATGTTCCATGCAGTAACATGAAATGACATCAGTGGCGAATATGCAGTCTTGTATGCATGTCCTTATATGTCCACCTGTATTGGATTTCTTTTAGACATATTACAGGTGGTAAATCTAGTCTTTGACTGTAGGCATGTCACCCAATGTTGTTCTCCAAAGTAAGAGATAAAAGAGGAAAAAGAAAAGGGGAGGAGAGGAAAGAGACGGTAAGGAAAAGACAGGAAAGAAGTGGAGAGGATAGAGAAGGGGACAGGAGAAAAGACGAGGATATTGGAGGAGAGGACAGTGAAGGATAGGGGAGGAGAGCAAGACAGAGGAGAGCAGTCTTTTCATTGCTAATTCTGCACCAGATTACATTCCTGTCTATATATTCATAGGTACTTACTAGGCTATTGAACTGTAAGTATCTTACAAAGCCAAGCCTTACATTTCTGTGGTTCATAGGTTCATAGGTAGGTACTAGGCTATCTGCCCGAGGGCATTTATAAGCCTAGCCAGAGTGTGTCAGCTTTCACCGCCCCATTGAGTAATTATTAATTCTTTATTTTACCATATGAATATCCAAACATGGGTCGAGCAAGTATATGTTGGAATAATTACATGTTTCTCCTATCCATGAGGGCCAGTGTGGTGTTAAGCCAGGGATAAGTTTTCAGTTACACATCCATTTGTCCAAACTCTATTTGAATAAAGTAAAGGAAGTAGTTTTCTTTATGTGGAGTGAAAGACAGTTCCATAAGAGTGGTTTTCTCCATGATACATACATTACCTATCCCTGCAGCATGTTCTATTAATTTTGCAAAAAAGATTTAAGTCTCTTGAGTAGATGTTTATGACACTACTCGACTTAAGAATGTATAATAGGTTTGACAGAATAGGGTCAGCTGACGCTCTACATGCAAGGCAGAGGTTGCCTGTCAATAGCCTCTAGATACCGAGAAGAGAGGCAAGACTTTAAAATGATTTAAATGGTATAAATAGTTTTTATGATTTAGGCCCTTGATTTTTCTTGACAGAAAGTTCTATGGTCATTCTAGTTGTGACAAGTATTTGGACGGGTGCATACCAAAAGGGCATTATACTCAATGATTGGACTAATGAATGCTGAGAACAGTGGAAAGATTACTTCACTGGATCTAGATGTGGTACCTTTAGATATAAGCTGTGCAATGAAAAAGGACTTTCTTTCAGTAGTGGATATGTGGTGATTGAAGAATAGCTCATTTTATTCATAGGTTTCAGATCTCTAACTACAGGATCAGTTTTCAGTGGGGTATTGTCAATGTAATAGTTACAATGGGAAATGCCAAAGGATATGATTACATGTCTTGGCATTAAGATTTAGTCCATGGTTTTGATGCCAACTATTTATTTGGAATAGGCCCTCTTTATAGTATCCTGGTTTCCTCTGGGGAGTGTATGACAGTTACAAGTTTGCAGTTATTTACAACATTAGTCAGCCACAAACCCTTAACATTAGCTGTGACCCCAGAGAAGTAAATGCCAAACAGGACTGAAGCCTGAGGCATTCTGCTAGTAACAGGTCTTTTGAAGGTGATAGAGCTACCCACCCTTACTTCCTACATTCTCTTTCTGAGCCATTTTTCTATTCAATCAGTTACAGAGGGATTGGCATTTAGCTGGGAGAGTTTATCTATGATGCCTTACTGTGGGATGGTGTTGAACACCTTTGTGAGGTTCAGATAAGTTCTTTTTTTAATTTCCTTTCCCCCACCTCCTGAGTCTTCCCCTATGGCTTCCTTTCCTTCACCCCACTGACTCATTCATTTCCTTCTCATGATATCAGCCAGACACCTTCAACTTCAGCAGGAGTCCTACAGCTCATTTGTTTTCTGGCCTGAGGGCCACTTCAGTCTGTTCATTCCCCTGAGAGGTTGCAGTTATGTAGTAGTTATCAGACCAGATTGCGGGACTAAATGGATCTCCTCCTAATCCCTTTAAGCTCTTAACCATGTAGTATGTCCCTAGAACTCCAAAAATGGTACCTTTCTCAGGGAAGCATGCATGCCTCCACATTCACATGTTTTTCCCCAGCTTACTGTTATGCACTCTAGACAGCGAATACTCAGCAGGTCTATTCTTCATGGGTACAACATCTAGTTCTCCTGCTTAGTACACCCAGCCTGAGAGCCAGAGCCAGTTGTCTTCATCCAGATAAGTGAGCCAGAAATATTCAGTCACTTCCATCTTCCCAGAACTGTCCTACAACACCTGTGCAGCCAAATAAACATACGTTATCCGGATTGCAGTCAGGGCTTCATCCTTCCAAACCACTGAACTAGGCTTACTACCCAAGTTCTTCAGCAAACCTAAGTGGTCAGCACTACAGCTGAATGGCCTATGACTGCAGCAGAGGGTGCTGGCTTTGGATCCCTCAAATTTGTAGCATAATGGATCATGTCAAAGGTGGTTCAATAACCGGTGACTGAATCTGACTAGCGATAACATGCATGGCAGGTGCCTTTCCCCTTTACCTTTCTTTTCTTGTGCATCCAACATTGGTATTAATGCAGTGATGTAAGTGTCTGTTGGCAGGATGCCACATGTAATTGGTTCCTTGTGTGGCAGTCATATGCGCTTACAGTTGCTTCCACTGGTGGCTGCAGTCCAGCAATGTGGGGAAAGCGTCTTAGATGGATGCAGGACAACTTGAAATATAACTTATACATTTCTCCTCGTGGCTCTTCCATGGCTGTCTTTAGTCCTGTTCACAACCAACATACCAGATAATATGCTACCAGTCCTGTAGTCACATTTCTACTCTATCAGCTATTTGTTTGTTTGTTTGTTAACCAATAAAGTTGACTGATCTGATGTACATTGTTTTTATAGAAGTGTAATAGAGCAGACTGGCAATATATATATATATATATATATATATATATATATATATATATATATATATATATATATATATATTCAATGAAAACTAAGTCACAATAGCTGGCAGAGACAATTATTGTAGAAAAAATCGAGTTCTCAAAGGTTCAAAGGTTACAAAATACAATTTATTTTCACATAAATACGTAAGTGCTTTCACGGTTCCAAAAGACCGCTTCCTCAGACAGTTACAAAATATCAGAAAGAGCCTATTTAAACTTTAAAAATACGTCACATGACATTCAATGCTAGTTGTATTTTAAGGTGACATATCCAATTTCAAATTACTCATTCATATATACGAAACAATGTTATCAAGTTTGTATAAAAACAAATAATCCAAACATAGCTACTAATAAAAATAAATGTTAAAAAATAAATATTAAAAATAAATGTTAAAAATAAAAACTAAATGAAACCCACTGAATTAATAAATACACTAACTACTATATACATAGTATGGGATTATATTTGCTGATACAAAGCCTGTATGAATATGAGGCACATAGATCACTTAGCAGCCTGCATAGTTGATGGAATGTGAATAACATTAAAATAGTCCCTAGTGCCTTAGTCTTCGAGCCTTCAGCACTGGTTTGAGGGGGACATTATCATTGAGGCCCATGGCCTGATGTGCACCCAACCTCAATAACTATTCCAATTCAGCTACCTCTGTGCGATTTATGTGGGGAAAACCAACAGGAGCCTTAAAGAAAGAATTAGGGATCACCTTTACTGTATTTGTAAAGGTCATGACTATAGCGCTTTTGGCGAAATACATATTACAGACAGACATGACCCATTCTTTTTTATTTCAGGTTTTACATGTCACGTATGATGATGTACGTGGAAGGGATGTGGTAAATCGCACAGAGGTAGCTGAACTGGAATGGTTATTGAGGTTGGGTGCACATCAGGCCATGGGCCTCAATGATAATGTCCCCCTCAAACCAGTGCTGAAGGCTCGAAGACTAAGGCACTAGGGACTATTTTAATGTTATTCACATTCCATCAACTATGCAGGCTGCTAAGTGATCTATGTGCTTCATATTCATACAGGCTTTGTATCGGCCAATATAATCCCATACTATGTATGTAGTAGTTAGTGTATTTATTAATTCAGTGGGTTTCATTTAGTTTTTATTTTTAACATTTATTTTTAATATTTATTTTTAACATTTATTTTTATTAGTAGCTATGTTTGGATTATTTGTTTTTATACAAACTTGATAACATTGTTTCATATATATGAATGAGTAATTTGAAATTGGATATGTCACCTTAAAATACAGCTAGCATTGAATGTCATGTGACGCATTTTTAAAGTTTAAATAGGCTCTTTCTGAAATTTTGTAACTGTCTGAGGAAGCGGTCTTTTGGAACCGTGAAAGCGCTTACGTATTTATGTTAAAATAAATTGTATTTTGTAACCTTTGAGAACTCGATTCTTTCTACAATAATTGTCTCTGCCAGCTATTGTGACTTAGTTTTCATTGGATTTACTTGGGTCGGATTCTTGATTCATATGTATGTGTGTATGTATATACATATATATATATATATATATATATATATATATATATATATATATATATATACACACACACAAATGTGCAATTAAACTAAAGTACTATATGTTTGTCTTTTATAACAGCTAAATGAGTATAAAATCCAGAGGGAGATTAAGTTATCTTCATTGGTGTGACTAGTGACAGTGTGTCATCATAAATTCAAGAAAAGGTAGTGGCACTACATCAGTTATTTTTTGTAACACCAAGAAAATACTACAAATATGTGAATGCAAAACAGTTTTAGCCAATATACAGCTGCTGTTGTTAACAGTGAATTGAAAAGCAGTGGGCTGAGCAAGAGATGGGTGAATTTCTGGGAAGCCAGTGTTGATATGTCTGTTCTCCCACTGCTTAGGAAAGCTTCTTTGGGTGTGCCTGTTGTTGATTATAGCCCAAGGCAGCAGTGTTTATTTGTTCTATGCTTTTAAGTCCAAATGCTTAGTATATTTATTGTTGTCAGTGGTATGGTAACGTATGGTATGGTATGTACGGTATGGTATAGTATGGTCTGGTATAGTATATGGTATGGTATAGTATGGTCTGGTATAGTATGGTATGGTATAGTATGTTTATTGTTATCACTAGTATGGTCTGTAGGGCTGTTCCTGACATTCCCAACATACCTGGAAATATTCTTGGTCATGGTGGATGTGGTTGGAATTTAATATAATATTTTCAAACAAGAGTGGGCTATAAAAGAATTCTTAAAAAAGTAACATGGACAAAGCAAATGAGCCGTACAAGAATCACTCTAGAATCCCGAAAGATTTCTATAACATTTTCAGACCTCTAACCATTCTCTTCAACAGACCTTGGTAAAGTAGTATTAAGAAAGATAGATGTGATTCCACCTCACAAAATGACAGCAACGTACAGGCAGAAAACTACTGACCAGTTACTACTCTAGTTGACACTCATCCATCAATCCATCCACCCATCCCTTTGTCTATCCATTTAAATACTCACTTTATCCAATTCTAATTGTGGAGAGAGCTGGATCCTATACTAGTAAAACAGCAAGCATTAGACAATAACCAGTTAAAGATAGGAGGGAAGTCCATCACAAATACAGAAGGTAGAAAACTGATGGAATCACTTATTAAAGAAATACACAGGTAGTATTTTAAAGTCAGTACAGCACAGGAGTCAAGATACTCTGGATTTGCAGCATGAGCGGACACATCTAATACATTTCTTTAAGTGGACCACCAGGCTAATACACATTTTGGCCTGAGTCAGCCAAGTTAACCTGAACCTAAAACATTAGAACATCAGTTGCTTTATTTTGAATCCAATACAGCTTGAAGCATAGCAAATGGGGTTCAAACCAACAATTCAAACCTGTTTTTGTATGGTTTTAAAGTATTAATGCGACGCTTCTCATGTGCGGCTTTAAACATTTTATTTATTTATTTATTTTATTTTACATTTATTAACCGGGAAAGTCCAACTGGATACATATCCATTTTCAGCGGAGGCCCGGGAAGAAAAGCTCCACGTTATGAAAAATTTAGTAACAATAAAAATGTAGGTTACAAGATATCTAACATTTAACAATAAATCTATTTACAAAAGTTTAGTAACAATTAAAGAAAAAAAATGCAAGTTGCAATGATCTCTAGAAAGTTAACAATAGGTCAAAGTCAAAAGTCATATATAGGTTACATATAGATAGGAAATAAAAAACACTGTTGTTGAAGCAGTACATACAGAGAAATCAATCTTTTAAGAGAGGCGTGTCTGTAAGATAAGCATTTTCAGTTAGAAAGTAAGGAAGATAAAATAGAGAAGGTTGTTTAGGTTCGAAGGATTATAATTAGTGTGGGCAGAAATAATAAGTTATAGAGGGAGAAAAGGGTAATCACATCTGTGAGCTAAGTTTGGTTTAAAAAGTTTGTTGGTGTGTTTTTGGGTTAGTCAGGGGTTTCAATATGAGCACGACTATTTTTTGACTACCTCAGTCTCATTTTTGTATAGTTTTTCCTACAAGACAAATACAAAGTGGATATATATATATATATATATATATATATATATATATATATATATATATATATATATATATATATATATAGTACTACTTTGTTTGCCTGTAGCTGAGATATGAATGTCAGTAAATTACAAGTACAAATTATAAAAGTTATTTTAGTGGGGGGAGGATGATTGTACTCTTTGCATTCAAGGTTGCACTTTCTCAGAGCATGCTTTTGTAATAAAGTCTAATGATAATATGGTTCTCTTTGTTATGATACCTACTGAAAAAACATAGTCTATGAACACTTTGTTCAGCCCTTTATGTCTGCCTTAAAAAGGTGTTGTGGACTGAAACTGAAGTATAACAATATTGTAAATGTTTCTTTATAGTACATTGTAGTTTATCTCACAAATTTATATATAAAACAATTGTTCTTAGTGAGGGTTTTATGCTCTGTTCTCTTCTAAAAGGTACTTGTTGCTAAAATACTATTGCCAATATTTAGAATTGCTTATATATCACTATTTTTAAAAAACGTATACAGTTATTTTATGCTTTTAATCAAAATTCCTAATAGTTTTTTTTTGCTTCCAAAAAGTGTACAGTTTTGTATTTTTCATTTGATCATTGGATGTTGCGTGTGTAATAGGTGAAGCTTCTGTTACTGCATAATACAAATATGATTATTATTACTGTTAAAACTGTTAATTTATCTATTCTAAAACCTTCACTGTTATCTTAAGTCATAACTTTTTAAAAAAATTTCTGATGCCAAAACTGGTGGGAAGCCTTCTCTAGTTCCCACCTAGAGGAGGGAATTACAGTTCTGTATAGGAAACTATAAAAGGATTCTTCACTGGTTAATATCTTCACCTGTGCCTCCAAATGATTATAAGATACAAGAGGGTGTGGACTTCTGGTATAATGCCTCAATGGAAGGTATTAATCCATGAAGTTGCTCTCTCTTTGGGAAATACTGAAGGTATAATAATTTAGATAACTAATATAAAATACTTGTTAGAGTAAGTTAGCTAACTGTAGCAGCCAGTGTGCATGTTTTCTGCCGACAGACCACCAGTAGAAGAGGAAGAAATTGGTAAAAATATTACTGATGGCCAACTCTGGAGGTTTGACTACATGACACAGGTGGAGCAGTCAGAGATATTGGAAATATCACCTCACATGGCATTAGCTTATGGCTCACCTGCTCACTGACACTTACTCATAAGGGCAAGTACCCAACCTCACAGCAGCTTGAGCATAATACAACCATACATATACTCACTGAGAATCCCAACTCTAACGCTAAAACCATTATGGCAGCATGAACCCTGCTTCCTTTCACTTTCAAAAAAATGTGACATATCTATATGCACTTGTAGAAACATAAGGAATTTTAAAAAAGATTTTCTGTATTACCTTTTCCCAGAATCTTTTCCCTTAAACCATATTTCCACTTGAGTCTTAAGTCTCTACATGCCAACATACCACTTTGCAGCATAAAACATTTCTATATGCTATGTTATCAATCCCAAATTGATACCAAAAGGTACTTGCATAAATCTGTACCATCCCTTCCTACTTCTCATGCAGTGCATTGATTTGCATATGACGTCTGACTACCTCCCATCTCCACTTTCCATAAAAGGTTGTTGTTGTTGTTTGTCTTTCGGCTTTTCCCAGTTAGGGGTCGCTACAGCGAAACTCCGGTCCACTAATGATTGGCAGTAGCTTTTCACGAATGCAGAGGTGCCAGCTCGACGTTCACCCTTCAACGAAGGCATGCTCATTTACGCATGTTTTTCAAATGCCCACCCAACCGCAGGGAGGACATGCAGACTCCACACAGAAGGCACTCTCTGCACTCCAGCTGAGAATCGAACAGGAGAACCTTTTGCTGTGAGGCAACAACGCTACCGCTGCACCACCGTGGAACTTCACATAGGTGTTCCTGTAATATCCAGTTCCAGAGGGTCTTACAGATACCTCTTTTAGGTTGCTTATCCTTTGCATTTAAAAACTGATATATTTTATATGTCATTATATAGTTATAAAATGCATAATTTAAGTCACCCTAGTTACTACAATTTAGCTTTTTCATGATTAGCATCTCTTCTTCTTTATATCATAACAAATATTGCTCATGTTCTGTGTTTTTAATTTTCCATCTGTTTCACCAGTCAGTGATTCACCTGCATACAGTGCATTTTAATAAGTCTGTTTGTAATGAGGTTTCTATAAAAAGAACTGTAATATACAACTAACCAACAATAGCAATTGTTTTGTACTATTTTCTTTTCAGTCCCACTTTAGATACCCAGTTCAAGATTACCCATATTCTTCCCTTAGTCACTGCACACATAATACCTTTTCAGCTACTAACCGTACCTGAAGAAGGGCCATCTCTTCAGCCAGTTTGAGCTGGTAAGCTATTTATTGACTTGTGAGTTTAAAACTGGCTCATTAATGATATTGAAGCTTCTGCTTTATCAACTATATTCCCTTTTATTTGTTCACTTGCATTTTCTCATCTCTGTATGGTTGATTTACTACTTAATCCCTTGACCTTTCCTAGGTCATTCTGTCGCATCATAGTATCCTGCCAACACTTCACTTAGTGAGGACTTCTCAGTATGCCCAAAAGTGGGTACACATAGTTAACAGCTTGTTATCTCTCATTGGTCCATGTCCCCCTTTTGGAAGTGTAAACTCCTAATTAAGCGCCTCCTTCATTAAAACAAAAACCAGTGCTAATAGTCTGTATCTATATCATGTTAATTCAAATGTTGCTCCTTCACATACAGTATTCAGACTCAGATGATCGCCTCTATTCCCCAGCATTCATATAAATCCTTAATGAGTGCTTTACTTCATCATAAACACGTTTAAAACATATTTTCCTACTAAGTAAATAAGCAGAATAACGCAGTAACAGTTTCATTGCCTTTCTTCTCTGCTACCGTCTGCTGTTTCTTTCCACAGCAGTTTCTTCACCTGCTACTCAAATCTCCTACCTCCATCAGAGCCATTACTGAAAGCCAAAGTCATCTCTCTTCCTCCTCCTCTAACATATCAACCTGCATGGCCATGATTTCTGATGATACTCTTTCGTTGTTATTGTTGTTTTTCTTCTTATCAACTAGTCACTCAATAAATCCACTCACTCTCCCTGCAATGTCTTCCTTTCAACGAGGAGGAAGGTCCCACTGCAAATCGTTTCCGCTGGTTAACCAGCCCATTACCATCCTGAGCTCTTCCTCACCGTTCTCCTGGTGGTCTTGTACATGAACTCACTGCTTTCTCTGTCTCATAATCCATATGGATGACCTGAAAACACTCCGTCTCTGTCTCATAATCCATATGGATGACCTGAAAACACTCCGTCTCTGTCTCATAATCCATATGGATGACCTGAAAACACTCCGCTCCGCATACAAAGGTTTTGGCTCTGAGTATAACATTTTGAGGAATGTCAGATATATTGTTTAAACCTGAGCTTCTTCTGCTTGCACAGCTTCATTGCTTTCTATTCTTATAAAAGATTCTTTTCTGTGTTCTCTAGTATCCATTGAATATTATTGTCAACAAAAAAGTCTTCCTTTGTCCCATTTCCTACTCATTTGCTACAGAAAGGGCAACACTCACAGACCACTACGCACGTACACACACACTATATATATATATATATATATATATATATATATATATATATGATGTACCATCTCCAACTTGTCTCCAGTGGTGGAATACGTGACTGCCAATACATCAGATCAGCCATAAAACAAACACCAGCCTGGCTAACAACAGGAAAGACAGTGCTTATGCTCCTACTTAAGAGTGAACCTGCAAGCTACCCTAAAAATTATAGGCCAATAACCTGCCTTCCGACAACTTATAAACTATACACTGGAATTGATGCCAACAGAGTTTATAGTCATTTAGAAGAAAACTCAGTTACGGCAATCGAACAAAATGGCAATAAAAGAAAGTCATATGGAACATAGGATCACTTGCTGTTAAATACAGGCATAGTGGAGAACTGTAAAAAGGGAAAGAATCTAAATATGGCATGCATAGACTACTAAGCATTTGACATTATCCAACATTCATGGATAAAAGAGTGCTTAAAAATGTATAAGATACACCCTAGACTGATAAACTACACCACAGTGACTATGAAACAGTGGCAAACAACTTTTCAGTTAAGCCATGATAAAGGACAGATTATTATTCCAAGGATAAAAATTTAAAGGGGGATACTCCAGGGTGATTCTTTGTCACCGCTGCTCTTTTGCCTTGCCCTAACCCATTAAGCTGTCTGCTTAACAGGTTAGGTCATGGCTATAATTTGGCTTCCAGAAAGCAACAAAGTGTAAAGACTTCTCATCTTTTGTTTGTCTATGATTTAAAACTGTAGAACTCATCAGACGAGGAACTGAAAGTACAGTTGCAAGTTGTCAAAACTTTTTCAGATGATATAAGAATGTCATTTGATATTGATAAAAGTGCAAAAACAACCTTTAAAGCAGGAAAGCTGCAGCACCAAGAAAACAGCAGTTTGAGACAAGAATGTGATATAAAAGAACTTGAGCAAGAGGGAGTGGATACATATTTGGGAACTAATGAAGGATCAACAATAAAACATGAACAAATGTGAATAAAACTCAGTAAGGAATATTTTAGAAGACTTAAATTAATCCTGAAAACAACGTTGACATCTAGGAACAAATTTGGAATGCTACATGAATGTGTGAGGTGCTCTGAGTATAAAATTATTCTGACAAAATGAAATTTATAACAACTAACTATATTCCAAGTTAGGTCTTTAGATGTAGGTATCCCTATTTGTGAGATAATGCCCTGATAAACTATTTAGGGGGGATGGCTAGCAGGGATTTTAGTATAATCAGCAAAATTCTTATAGGAGAAGGTACTATTAAAAATAAGATGCACAAATGGAAATTGTTAACAATGCATTTATATTGTAAAGTTCAAGTAATTCAGACATTTATATTGCTATTACTGATATATGTAGGGCAGGCATTTTTGTTAAAATATATTTATGTATTTGAATTTATTAACAAGGGTAGAACAGTGATCATAAATTATCAATTTCAGTCTCAGCCCTTGGGAAAAGTACAGCAATGAAACAGACTTATATAAAACAGGAAGAGTGTCATTGCAATACAATGTGTACAAAAAGGTAAGAGTTATGTAACAATAATATAAGTACAGTTAACCATCAGGTATGAGAAATTATTTACAGTTGATTGAAGCTGAAATGAGCTTATCCATTATAGAGAAGTTATATACACTATATACAAGAGAGTCAACTCTTAATTCATTCAAGCCTGTAGCACCTTTTTTATAAATATGGAAGATGTGTAATATTTCTAGGTGTACTCAATAGTTCCAAAGTCATCTGACTTACAAAGTATTGTAGGACATCAGGTGAAGCCTTAGATCACGATGAAGAAAACCATAACTGATATTTATATTGGATATTGCACATCTTGAGAGATATTCAATATTATACAATGACCCCCCCCCCCATCAATATTACAAAACGTGCATGCTGATTGGTCAGCATGTCCATTGTAAATCAGACGTATACTAATGGAAAAAGGTCCGGTCGCCCGAACTTTTTCCGTTAGCATGTCTTTTTATTTTTTTTTTTAGACAGCAACGAAGAATGGAAGAGCTACGTTGCTGCAATCTCGCTATGTTAAACAGGTTTAACATAGCGAGATAGCTTAAAAAAAGCAACGGAGATCTTCCTTTCTCCATTGCTTTTTCTAAAGCTGTCTCGCTATGGTAAACGGGGGTTAACTGTGTTATAAGTTGTTTGATCTGATAGTTTGTGATAAAAGGATTTTGGAAGAAAAGAAGAAGAAAAATTAAAATAAATGTGAAGTGTATATAAAACAGGTTAATCTATAATGAGTATATTTACATCTAGTTATTTTTATTTTCAACCACTCTGCCATTTAGATTTTTTTATGTCAGCAGTGCCTCAGAGAAAGAGCCCCTGTCTGGGTTATTAATGATGAAAGCCATTTCTTCTGAAGAGTCTGAGGATGAGGAGTATTATATAGCTGTGTTGACTTTCTTCATGCAGAGACTGATGAAGATTATGTTTCACTTATCTGTTCAGATTCCTTTCTTGAAAACATTTCCTTTTCAGATGACTTCAGTTTGATAAAGAAATGTTACAGATGAGAGGAGAACATGGTGTTTTTTCCTAGGCAATGACACTTAACATATATCAGGGCACAGCAAGAACATTTATTTTAAGGATATATTAAGAGACACTTCTAAAAAACATCAGAAATGCAAACACCATCCACTGGGACATAAAGGCCATATATAGCAAATACAGAAGGCTCCACAGGACAGTTACAACTTGTGCTGATTTCTGATAGTGGACTCAATGAAAGTTGATC
The DNA here is from genome assembly GCF_019279795.1 of Protopterus annectens. Taxonomy (NCBI): domain Eukaryota; kingdom Metazoa; phylum Chordata; order Ceratodontiformes; family Protopteridae; genus Protopterus; species Protopterus annectens. The sequence continues at coordinate 1,574,927,276 of NC_056744.1, read as the reverse complement.
TGATGGAAGACCAAGCACACACGTGCATGTGTCCACATACATACACACACACACACACACACACACACACACACACACACACACACACACACACACACACACACACACACACACACACACACAAACACAGAAAGCTTTTGCCTGAGTTACTTTTCCACCATTATAAGAAATCTATGTCATGAACATCTGTACCTGTAGTACGCTAGGAGTTAAGGCTGCTAATTTTCAGGTCATCATTAACAACTATAGGGGGTCTATCCTGGAGCAAATGTAGAAACTAAAAACATATTATCTGCCAGTGGCTCAAAGACACCCTATCATAACTTAGCAAGGTGATATATAGATCAGAGATTTGTATATCCAGCTGTAATGGTAACTATTTGAAATGTTAGAAACCACTACAGTGAATCCAGAAACACAGACTAAATGGCTGAAAAAAATGATTTAAACATATGCCAAGTCCGAGATGGCCATTTCCCAGAATATTTCCATTTCTCAGAGGTATGTCAATATTGGATTTTTTGTGTGTGTGTGTATATATATATATATATATATATATATATATATATATATCTAGATATATATATATATATATATATATATATATATATATATATATATATATATATATATATATATATATATCTATATATAAGTTTGGGAGGGTGTGTGTGTGTGTGTGTGTGTGTGTGTGCGCGCACGTGTGTGCGTGCATGCGTGCGTATATGCGTGAGTGCGTTGTGTGTGTGTGTGTGTGTGTGTGTGTGTGTGTGTGTGTGTGTGTGTGTGTGTGTGTGTGTGTCTGTGTGTGTGTGTGTGTGTGTGTGTGTGTGTGTGTGTGTGTGTTTGCGTGAGGATTTTATGATATTTTTTTTGGGTTGTTGGCACTCAGCATTATGAGTGCCTAAATTTCAGTCAGGAGCCACCGTAACAGGAGGGCAGTGGAAGCCATTAAAACAGAAGATGCATCTGGTTTAATGCTTCATCACCATGCATGGTTTTATAGTCATTTGGCCTGATGGTGTTAGAACTGCTTTACTAGATTTATATTTAAACCCAGAATCATTATTTGCAACTGCTGCACAGAAGCTACTAGTTTACCTAGAAACAAAACTGTGATCTCATAAATATCCAACATGACATCAACCTTGAGTTTCTCTGTGCCCTGACAACCACAAGCAAAACCAATCATCATATCTTTGCAAGTCATAGCTCCCCTTCTAGTCTCCTGCTATTATTTTATACCTAAATTACTTGAAAAAGATATCTATTAAATACAGTACACTGTTTCTAGATGCAGTTAACTGTCCTTTCATAAACTTGCATACTTACACTACAAATTATAAGTACACACATCATTTCTAAGATTTTGTAAATGCCAGTTCCCTTGACAAAATCATGCTCTTCCCATTAGGGCACAAATCTGTTTGACACTCTCCTTACTAATATTGCACACATTGGTACTCAGCCATGTATTTGCCCACTCTGGTTAACCATTTTGAAAGAGGTTACATTTTCCTACCCCTTTAACCTCTTGCCAAAGTTGCTGCATTTACCTCTGATTTCTACTCCAAATCTAACAACTGCATTGAGGCATCCTTTCTCATATGCCACAAATACAATGGAAAATTCAGGAATAAATTCTTATGGTAAAATTCTCCCATAAACTGTATAATAGAAGCAAAAGGTTATTTGAAGTATATTAGAGAGCCTCCTCCCCTCACCACAAAAGAGTTATAAAACAGATGATCAAAAATATCAGATGCTCCACTAGAACGTATAAAGCTACCTACAAAATATAAATCCGCACTTCAGCCAAAGATAACCAGATGTTAAATGAAGCCCCCATCTGCCTGAATTGGTGGTAGCTTAGGGGGATATAAAAGATTTCTTGACTGTTAATAAAAAAAGAGTCCCCCAGTGCACTGACTAAACTTCTCATCAGTATGAAAACCATTTCAGGTCTTTGCTGAAAAGAGGCCATTATCCTAGTGGGACTAATATGGTCAAAAATATATATATAAAGTAAATAAGATAAAAAAATAACCACAAAGCCTGCTTTAACTCCTTCAGGAATGTCAGCCATACCACTCAGTTCTTTTCATAGGTTGTATCTACTGGTTTCATGTATTCTAATCCTGAGGACATCACCAACATCCTTACTAATAAATTCAGTTTCAGTTTTACCCCACCTACTCAGTCCCCTTTTGCTCCTTTTAGCCACTGCTCCAAAACTTGCATATGATCTCTGTTGATCAAGGCCTAATATGTCTTTTAAAGACCAAGATCACCACTTCCATGACTCTAGGAAATATGCCTGGCTGCCTCATAGTAAACACCAAATTTAACTTTGCTCTTCCCCTTTTTAACTCTTTTATCTTTAGCCTTTCCACTGCTTATGTACTAGATGCTTGGAACATAAAGATCCCTCTACATAAAGGGGGATCCTGGCACAGAGTCATGTGATTACACATTCTTATGTCTCACTAATATTATTTATAAGGCCATGGAATGCGCCATAGAACAGCTCACAAATGATGATATACAAAACATATAGCCACTTGATCCAAATCAAATTGGCTTTGTTAGGGGAAGATCTTATTTACTGACTAATTGATTTATTTGATTGGCTCATTGAAACTATAGCTATTGGCGATTTTGCCCACACTGCTTATTGCTTATAGGGACATGGCTAAGGTTTTGGTACAACCCCCCACAGAGGTATTATTGATAAGCTTTGATAATGTAACATTAAGCCCTACATCGTCCAATGACAGTTATCTGGTTCACTGACAAGTTCATATTTTCATAGGTACTTAACAGGCTATTGATCTATGAGGATCTTAAGTGGCCTAGCCTTACATTCCCATGGTAATTTTCAGTCTTTATATTTTGCATATGAATAACCTAGAGGTGGGCAGAACAAGGATATGTTGAGACATTTATTTGTTGCCCCAATCCATGAGGGACAGGGGTGCTAAAGTGGTGGTGAATTTGCAATTTCCTATTCATCCAAATTACATTTTAACAGAGTAGGAGACGTACTTCATTTTAAGTGCACTGAAAGATTGTTCCACAGAAGACGTATTCTCTGTGATACATAATTATCCCTTATACATGCTCTATTTATGTTGTAAAAGAGAATGAGATTTCTTAAGCAGGTGTTCCCACTACCATTAGACTTGTGAAGTTGTAATGGGTCTGACTGGATAGGATGACTAATACTGACAGCACAGGGGCTGTTGAGGCTCTATATGTGATGCAAAGGTCACTTTTACTAGTCTGTATGATACCAAGAAGAGGGACAAAGCTTTGAGAACATTTACATATTTTGTATGAATTAGACCCTTGATTTTTTTCAGTGAGAAAGTGTGGTTGGTCCACTTGTCACAAGTCCTAGGACCGATGCTGTTGCAGTCAGAGGTACCTCTTCTACATAAAAGAAAGCTACCAGTGGAGGTCCCCAGAACTCTATTCTGGACCACCTCCTCTTTAACATCTACTTTTCTGATGTTAAGTCAGAAGCAGATGAGTTATGAATCACTAAGTTAGCAGATGACTACAAACCAGGTGACGTATGCTCCTCTTCAGATACTCACATCCTTCAAAGTGGGCTTGATCAAACTAATGCCTGGTAGTCAGACATTTCTGATAAAAATGCTAATAAAGCAATCAGTCAACCAATAAATCAATAAACAAACTATGGGCAAAAGCTTGTAGCATGGGTATGCTTAGTAAAAAGAATTTCTTAACTCATATTATATTAGAGATCATCATCATCATCTTTCGGCTGTTCCCGTTAGGGGTCGCCACAGTGGATCACCTGTTTCCATTTCTTCCTGTCCTCTGCATCTTGCTCTGTCATACCATCCACCTGCATGTCCTCTCTCACCACATCCATAAACCTTATCTTAGGCCTTCCTCTTTTCCTGTTACCTAGTAGCTTCATCTTTAGCATCTTTTTCCCAATATACTCAGCATCCCTCCTCAGCACATGTCCAAACCAATGTAATCTTGCCTCTCGGGCTTTGTCTCCAAACCTTCCAACCTGGGCTGACCCTGTAATATACTTATTCCTAATCCTGTCCTCCCTTGTCAAAGCCAGTGCAAATCCTAACATCTTTAACTCTGCTACATCCAGCTCTAACTCCTGCCTTTTTGTCAATGCCACTGTCTCCAACCCATATAACATAGCTGGTCTTACTACCCTCTTGTAGACCTTCCCTTTCACTCTTACTGGTACTCGTCTGTCACAAATCACTCCTGACACTCTTCTCCACCCACTCCATCCTGCCTCTACTCTCTTCTTCACCTCTCTTCCACACTCACCATTACTCTGAACTATTGATCCTAAGTATTTAAACTCATCCACCTTCACCAACTCTACTCCTTGCATCCTCACCATTCCTTTATCCTCCCTCTCATTGACACACATATATTCTGTTTTAGTCCTGCTGACCTTCATTCCTCTTCTCTCTAGTGCATATCTCCATCTCTCCAGGGTCTCCTCCACCTGTTCCCTACTCTCACTATATTAGAGATCTCCATCTTAAAACTGATTCAGCCATCAGGGATCTGGGTACCTTTTGTGGCCAGTGAACTGCCCTTTGGCTACTACAGGTTAGTCACAGTCAGGAAATCCTTCCTCATCACACAGCTAATTTCCTCTGTAAGTATCTTACCCTCTCACTATACTTCATGTCATGCAGGCTCATTGGTGATGATCTGTGCCTAGTTTTCTATGCCATGAAAGACTCCACACTACTCAGTCTCCTGCATCTATAAGACTAGCAGCATTATGAGAACATGCAGTATGGACAGTAGAACTTGCTGGCATGATCAATTTCTATCCAAACATATCCCTGTTTATGGAATAAACCCCTCCAATATGTCAAACAAAGTAACACATTGGTTGCCTTTAGAACTAATTGGAACAATTGATTGGGTAATCATAAATTCACCCATGTGGTACCTTGGATTATTCCTAATATATGGGTTTAGCTGTCTACACTTCTCAAGGATTTTGTGGACTGCCTACCTACCATATACTTATAGAACTATATACCTAAACAAAAACCAAGTTCTGATGTTAAGATTTTCCAGACTGCAGACAGGTAATTATGTGGAAACTATTCTGCTGTCAGCAGGTATTTCTTTTTTGGAAAGCACAAGAGGGAGCATAACAAGGAAGATTAACAGCCCCCCCCCAAAAAAAAACTTTTAAAAGCCCTTATTCCTCCCCACCAAAAATGAAAATTTGAGGCATTTTCTGTTCCTATGGTACCCCCCTTCATACAGTCTTACTGCATTCTGTAAGGAGGAACATTTTATTTCTTTCTTTCCATTTTCACCATTTGCTAAAACAATTGAAATCAGTTTGAGTTTATTGGTCTACATGGACTAACCCAGCCAACAAAATGCAAAAAAAAAAAAAAAAAACCCACAAAGTTTACTTTAACTTTTTCAGGACTCTTAGCCATAACAGTACTCAGTTCTTCCCACAGCTTGCATATAATGTTTCCATTTTTTTCTGATCCTGAGATCTTCACCAGCATCCTTGTAGATAAATCTGGTCATAATGTGGTATACATTATAATTAATTTCAGACTGTTCTGTAAGGTCAGTGCCTAGAACACCCCAACACTGGGTATCAATGGCTTGGGAGTAAGTATAAAGCCTTCTTCTCCAAAAATCTGTAGAACCAGTCCCCAAAGTTGTCATAAGCCTTGAACCAAACAATGTTCAGACCCAAAGGCCATCTAAAAACACTGATACCAAATATATAGGGTTGTAGTCATCATGGTTAAACCAATAAGCTCAATTTTTTGAATGCATTTAGGTTTGCTGACTCTGGTATTGCTAATGATAGCTTTTTCTAGACCACTGGTTTTCATTGATTGACAAAATTCTTCCTTGTACTTGTCCTGAAACTTTCCATTTTATATTTGTTTATTAAATTTAGATAAATTAGATATTTCCAGATTCAATTACATCCCTAAAGATTCATTATGCATAGCCAAGGATGGAACCTTGAGGTACTCCTAAAGTGATAGGCAAAGGATCTGAAGAATATCCCTTGATTTTAATGACCTGGCTATGCAGAAGTATAGGTGGTTTTCATAGTGCCTAGGGCTGTCCTCCACAGTGGTGTCCTGCCTCCCTAGCTCTTGATATGAAGAGCAAAAAAAAAAAAAAAAAAGTCCACTCTGAAACACTGTCCCACTGCCCATGGCAATCTAAAATCAGACACATGCCCCCTCCTAGGCACACTCCCCCTCCCTGCTACAGCTCTTCATTGGAAGAGGGATACTCCAATACAAAGCCTGGGTTACACCTCCTTCCAGGCATCTGCCCCCACTCTGTCAAAGCTCTTCATTGAAAGAGCAAAAATAAGGTCTGCTCTGCTCCGATAGACTGGCCCTCCAAGCCAGTCAGATATACACCCATCCATCTCTGCATCAGCTCTTCATCTGATCTGATAACCTCAGTGTGGCTCCAACTTTAGTTTCCTTAATAAGAGTTTCAGAGTTAGTTGTATTAGATTAAATAGGTGAGTACTTCTAGCTGTTTCTTCTACAGGTTGAGTAATATCATGAAAAGTAATAGTATCCAAGAAAAACTGAGCTAGGCTAGACCTGGTGGGTATAGTTTATCAGTTAATATCAGGGTAATTAAAATCACTCAACAGAATATTTTGAGGATGTTCTAGAAATGGTTTTAAACATTTAATACATTCTTCATGCTTATCTTTCATGCTTGGTGAAATATAATATGATTCAAAACATTTATTTCCCTTAATTCCTAAAATTTTAATCACCATAATTTCTAGATGAACCAGGAAAGTAGAATAACAAAGAAATAGAAAAACAAAGAAAGCAGAATAACAGTCTAAACTAAGTAAAGAGACAGATACTTTGAGCGTTTTTGTCTGCTTGTAATCAAACAGTTCTTCAGTATTTACTACAATCAATATAAAAAAGCATTTAAATAGCAAAAACCAAAAATTACATTAATTAACAGCCAATGCAACACCAAAATTAACTAATGACATCATAATCATTTACATGCATAATAATACAAACCTAAAAAACATTTATATTACAATGTTATAAATGTGCACACATATGTCTTATGTTTAGAAAACTAAAAAGAAATACTGAATAACCAACCCCCTTATACTGACAATGACCTAAGCTTCAAAACACTACTTAATGAAATATTCTCATTAAGGCCCAGAAATGGGCTAGCATTTAACTTAATCTGCCACCATAATTCCTGGAATTCTACTATCTCTTCTCAAGGACCCCCCCCCCCCAAATCCTTGTGTACCATTTCCAAAACAAAAAACTTAAACAAATATCCTTCAATGCTTGAAATGTTTATACAAAGCATTTTTATCATTACTATTTTTAATATCATTAAAATGCTTATACATTCTGTCCCTCAAGTACCTAATGGTCTTCCCAACATAAAATGCTTTACATTGTTGGCAAAGCACAACATATATCACCCCTGTTGCATGACAGTTGGAATATTCCTTAGAATATTACAACTTTTTGTTGTTGTCATGATTTATGTTTGTGATGTGTTTATGGAAACAGTATTAATGAACAATTATATTTTTGTCAATGGAGAATACTATTGACAGACTCAAAGGGAGGAAATAGAGGATGGTGTAGTTTGAGAAAGAAAGGCACTTACAAGTGTAGATTCTGTAAACAATGTACCCATATTTTTGAAAGTAGTGGGGTCTTGATTAATGGTCACCATTTGATTTCTAAGGAATATTACAACTGTCACTCAACAGGTGTGATATATGTTGTGCTTTGCCAACAATGTAAAGCATTTTATGTTGGGAAGACCATTAGGCACTTGAGGGACTGAATTTATCAGCATTTTATGACATTAAAATAGTAATGACAAAATTGCTTTGTATAAACATATTTCAAGCAATGAAAGACATTTGTTTAAGTTTTTTTGTTTTTGGAAATGGTGCACAAGGATTTTGGGGAGGGGGTCCTTGGGAAGAGATAGTAGAATTCTGGGAATTATGGTGCAGATTAAGTTAAATGCTAGCCCATTTTCCGGGCTTAATGAGAATATTTCATTAAGTAGTGTTTTGAAACTTAGGTTATTGTCAGTATCAGGGAGTTATTCAGTATTTACTTTTTAGTTTTCTAAACATAAGACATATGTGTGCACATTTATAAAATTGCAATATAATTTTTTTTTAGGTTTGTATTATGTATGTAGATGATTATGATGTCATTAATTAATTTTGACATTGCATTGGCTGTTTGTTAACATGTGATTTTTTTTTGGTTTTTACTATTTAAATGTTTTTTATATTGATTGTAGTAAACTTTGAAGAAGTCTTTGGTTACAAGCAGACAAAAGCATTCATTTTGTATATAATAAAGTATTTGTCTGTTTACTTGGTTTTGACCATTATTCTGCTACTTTTATAATTTCTAGATAGATATTTGTAAAAAATGGACTTGAATGTGTGCTATTATTAACCAAAAATGATATACAATGTGTTCTCTTACTATCTCATCTACATTCATAATGTGTGTAACTAGAAAAATTATGTCATTACTGTTCCAACATTCAGCAGTTACTATGACATCTAATTTTCATGTTTAGACAAAAATCTGAACTCAGAATTTTTATTTTCGATACTGTGGGTGTTATAGGAACATTACTAAATCTGTTTTTTCATCCAGTTTGGTGGGTCAGTTTCCAAAAAAAGGGGGATATATGATCTGTATTTTTTCTGATAAAAACACCACTTTTTAGTGACTAAGATGTGTTCTGTCAGTAGAGTACATATAATCATTGTTTTTGAAGTCTTTCCACAATTTTACCATCTGAATGTTGTAAAATGTGCCATTATTGGAGCTAAGTATTGAAAATGTGAGCTTTTATAAAGATAATGATATCATATTACAGATGGTATCATTTTACCAACAATTACCTGATGTTATTAATTTCCAATAATACAATATCTAACACAGCATTTTTATAAAGTTTAACATTACATTACAAGTCATTAGTGCCCTCATGTATAATAACATTGTTGTAATTAAAAAAAAATGACTAGACTATCAATCATTTTTACTCCTGACAAAAAGGAAATCATATTTTTTTTCGTTATCCAGATTTCCTTGCTCACTTTTTCTATGATCCATGTGGGAAACAATTTTAGTCAATATTCTTTTATTATTAAAAAAAAACTGAACTTGTACAGTCACATTCTTCATCTCATGGATGTGACCAAGGGTGTCAAACTTATTTGACTAATTAACTAAAGCCTGGATGATTGCAGTTTTCATGTAGCATTCCTACTCACATATATCAGTATTTCTCAGTTGCAAAAATGAAATAAAACAAAATAAAATTAAATCTCAGATTGAAAACTATATATATCCCTTGTGGTTCATGACTGCAGTGGTTGGACTCTTCAAGAGTAAGAGCAAGGGGAATTCATATTTCCTATTCACATTATAATTGCCTCTTTTCAACAACTGGAGACAGATATCTGCTATTAGACTTACTTTTAAATTTAGGAATTAGTGTCATTTGGGGAAAAAATCGCATCACATTCCAATCAAGAGACTCCATTTCTGGGGAACATATGCTTTACAGAAAAAAGGTGTATCTTTCTGAGGACTGACATGCAGAAGTTATAGCATACATATGATGAACTTAAGTCACAGAGATCCATTTACAGTATGGACATATTACAGTTCTGGATAGTGCTATATAAGATTGCACATGATAAAAACATAGTGGCTACTCAGATCCAGAAGGGATCAGACAACATCACCATTCAATCAATCAGCTACTACTGTTAGCTTCCACCACACTTCCAAACCTTAACTAGTGAGCACACTATTATAATTTGTCTATTAAAACGTGTCTAAGAGCATGCTATATCATTTTAGCTGCCCAGTCAGGACAGATTATCATCATAAAGTCTTCCGATTAGGTTTGGATACACTTTCAAACAAAGACAGAATGCATTACTTTCATCTGTGCAAAGTATCACTGGACAACGTGAAACTGAAATCAATTTCGACAACAAACTATACATTTTGTAGAATAACAGAAAAACAAATGGAAACTGGCATTAAAAGCAAAACTAAAAAACAAAAAAAAAAAATCCCTTGATGCAGGAAACACATGGACAGTAAACCAATTCAAGAAACAAAGTTAGTGAGGCTAAAATGTGCAATTTAATCCAAGTTAAAATATACAATAAAATCCAGGTTAAGCACTTTTGTCCCTATCACAGGCGCTTCATCAGAACTAGAAAACAATAAAAATAGCATATATTTAAACTAATACTCATTAAGAACAACCAATGAGACATCTCCATTAATACATCCACAAGTATTTAAAGTAACCTCATGCTGCATACAAAAATATGGTAAAAATCTTGTAAAAAATTAATACTAATGTACTAACAAAACCTTTGTAAAAACATTTGTAAAAATGTTAATTATTTCCTCTCAGAATTTCATAAAATAAAACCACCATAAAGAAAGCTTCTTAAAGCTTACTTGTCCTAATTTTTAGAAGAAGGCGATGAAAATAATTTAATTTAAACCTGGGGATACAGAAGTCTTTAACTTACATTACCAAACCATCTCCCTATATAATATAGGGAGATGGTTTGGTAATGTAAGTTAGTTTCACAGTCACCTCCATGTAGATTCTTATAAACTAGTTCTAAAAGAGCAAATTTAAACCCAGAGCAATGGTTACTAATAGAAATATGTCCGAACAATGCATTGTTAACATTCTTATTTTGTGTATCATACAAATATTCTTATATGTGTTTTCGTAGGCATCTTTTGGTTTTGCCAACATAGAAACTCATGCATGTCATACATTTGGCAATAAAACCACCCCTTGCAAACCACAATTCCCTTTGCAAAGAGGTACTGTATGCTTCTCATTTTCATCCAAATATCAACTGTCACCTTCTAAAATGCATGGACATTGATTACGTCCACATGTGGCCATTCCAAATCTTGTCAGCAGAGGTTATCCCAATACCCTTGTGAATGGTATTTGTATGGAGGTAATAATGCATGGGGTATTAGGTACAAATCTTTACTCTGAATGGCTTTAAAACAAGGAGAGTGTTGATTTGCCTAACAGGGCAACTAATTTTGAAAAAGTCATGATTGTTCAATTTAATTCAGGATCTAAGGAAGTGAAAACTATTATTACTACATATTGGAATATTTTTAAGGCTCATCCCTCCTTATGTAAGCTCTTGTGTGATTCCCTGTCTTTTGTTCACAAAACATTGCAGAATCTTAAAGGAATTTTTGAAAAGGCTCAAAATAGAGTTATGTACTCATATACTAAGGTGACAGAATTCTGGATTTAACTTTCCTATTTTAGAACAAGTTTGTAAGAATCTCCATGGAGGTGACTGTGAAACTAAATTACAATATAGGGAGATGTTTTGGCAGTGTAAGCCAAAGGCTTCTGTATCCCCAAGTTTAAATTAAATTATTTCCATCGCCCTCTTCTAAAAATTAGGACAAGTAAGCTTTAAGAATCTTTCTTTATGGTGGTTTTATTTTATCAAATTCTGAGAATAAGTAATTAACATTTTTACAAAAGTTTTTACAAAGGTTTTATTAGTACATTAGTATTTGTTTTTTTACAAGACTTTTACCATATTTTTGTATGCAGCATGAGGTTACTTTAAATTCTTGTGGAGTAAATTAATGGACATTTATCATTAGTTGTTCTTAATGAGTATTAGTTTAAATATATGCTATTTTTATTGTTTTTCAGTTCTAATGAAGTCCCTGTGATAGGGACAAAAGTGCTTAACCTGGATTTTAATATATATTTTAACTTTAATTTAAATTGTATATCTTAACCTTAGTGACTTTGCTTCTTGGACTGGTTTACTATCCATTTGTTTCCTGCACCGAGAATTTTTTTAGAATAACACAACATGAAGGCAGACACTGAGTAGAAGGATTTCAGTTGCAACAAATGGAAGCTAAATGCTGAGGTGTCCAGAACAATAACAGAGGTATGGAATCAGTTTCACATATATTGCTTTGCCTTTCAGGACTGTGCATAGTAGCCAAAAATTGTTCAGAAAAATTCTATAGAATATGACATGAAAAATATTTTTCCTCATCTTATTTCACTGCTTGTATGACATTGGACTACCTATAATCTTTGTACACATTAGGTTTAGCATACACTTTATGTATGCTCTTACATAGCACATTTCTATTAGATTGTTAGCACAAGGCAACATAACTGGGTATAGATCTGGCAGTTCGATTTTTCTTGAAGGATGTCATACACTTAAGACTGCACAGACACAACCTGTCTCAAGTTTGGATCCTGATTTTTAGTAAACTGAAAGTCTCCATTTGTTACCACTGTATGTCCAGCAGGCATTGTGTTTTGGAACACACTTTCTTGTAGTGGCAACCTTAGACAGTATCAGAATTCAGGCAGTTATGTGAGATAAAGCCTCCACACTCTTCCATTTAAACAGGGTAATGCTAAAACCAAAGCCCTAAGGTAACCTCAGACAGAACTCTAAATAAATGCATTCATCTACCAATGTTTTTTTCCAGTACAGGAAATTTAGATTCTGTGTTAATGAGCTTCTTCCGTAGTTTGCCCTTTGAGTGCATTTAGCATGCCATTTCCTCTCCATCCTTAATGTCCTTTTTTGCCTTTCATCTTCCTGACTTCCACTGTGTTGAATACCCCTAAGGATTCTTTGACCATCACCCATCATGCATGTATCATCTTTTTACATTTACTGTTTTACTGTTATGTGGATCACACTAATGGTATGTATCATCTTTTTACAGTTACTGTTTTACTGTTATGAGGATCACACTTATGGTATGTATCGTCTTTTAAATGTAATGTTTTACTGTTATAAGGATCACACTTATGGTTTGTATCATCTTTTTACATATACTGCTTTACTGTTATGAGGATCGCAGTTATGGTATGTATCTTCTTTTTACATTTACTATTTTACTGTTATGAAGATCGCACTTATGGTATGTATCGTCTTTTTACATTTACTGTTTTACTGTTACGAGGGTCGTATGTATGATATATATTGTCTTTTTATATTTACTGTTTTACTGTTGTGAGGATCATACTTATTATCCTCAGACTTTCAACAGGCACCACTTTACATCTTGAAATATCCACCAACCAATAGGCATAGCAAACGTCCAAAAAATATGCAAAAAGAAGTACAAGGTTGTGAAGGCGAATGACCGAGGTACCAGACTGAGATGCTCTTGGAATAAAAAAGGTGTTTGAACAGCCATGTTCTTTTTTTTGTGTACCACTTTACATCTCCCTGAAATGCTGACATGAAGTTGGAGAGTCATATTATGCTCCATCATCGCTTCTAGCATCTGATGAAAAGAGATGATGCTCCTCAATCTTTGCTGATATAATTTTCCCCTCCATCTCACTCAGTTTCCTGGTGGCCTTCTTCTGGGCTCCTTCCAGAAGCCTAATGTTCTTCTCCTTGTATAACCTCTAGTACTGAAGGTGTGGCCTGTTCAAGGCTCAGTAGGGAAGAAGCAATAACCTATTTCTCCTTGTGGAATCTATCCCCTTAAGGAAATGCCACAATATTCTCTTTACTGCTGTTACTTCCTTCTCGATCTGTCCCTGTTGGTCTAATCCAGGTTTGCTCACCATCAACAAATCTTTTTTCTGCTCTTCTCATGACTTTTTTTTCCCACCAGGATTGCTGCTGTCTAGGTACAGTACTTTGCATTTGTCGACACCAAAATCTACCCACATTGTCAGCCTTCCAAATCCTTCTTTAGACTCTACTATTGCATTCATCTTTGTGTCATTAGGAAACAATTTGAATGTATTCTCTGTTCTGACTAATATGTCCAAGACAAACCTAATCTGATTTAAGGACTGATCTCTGCAGCACCCTCCTAGTCATATACATCACTCCTGATATCCTTCTCATCACAGCCCCTTGTGTTCTACCTTTTATCATGCAGAATTCTAGTTTCTAAGTTTTGGTCCTAACATGAATCCCATCCAGTTTTCCTATCAGCCATACAGTATTGATTCAAAGACCTTGATGAATTCAGTGTATATCACATTTACAGGTACTCTTCTATCAAAATCGCCCTGTGAAATGTTCATAAAAACAGGGTCACATTTGACTGAAAGTTCCTACTGACAGTGAACCTTTGCTGGCTGCTGTCCTGATTGCTGTCCCAAAGATTGTTGTCCTTTAAGAGACCAGCCAGCTCTTCCCTCAGGATTACCTCCATGAAACTGCCTGCTCTCGGGTTAATAGGTCTGTCATTTCCTAAATCTGTGTTGCTTATCCATTGTACAAGGCTACTTCATGTCATCATCCACATGTTAGGTACTTGTATGTACTCTGACCATGGATCAGTTCAAGTTCTCAGTCAGGAGATCTGCCTGCACACTGGTCAGTTGCCTGATGACCTGAGGTGGTATCAGATGTCATCCATTTGCCTTATTGTCTGTTAGCATCACCAGCTCCTGCTCCATCTCCCCCTGTCTGTCTTCATGTCAGCTCAATGCTGTCTCCACTGTGACTTACCTTCCTCGAGCATGTCACTATTTTCTTGGCTTCCTCCATGAATACTGAAGCAAAGTATTAATGCACACCCCTGTATTTACCCAGTCTTGAGGGATCTTCTTCCCAATTTTGCTCAGCTTGGGCAAATAGATACATTCTTTATCTCTGCTTTATATAGTAAAAAGGGTCCTTGTTCTAATCCCTTCTATTAACCCCCTTTCAACCTGCATCTTTGCTGCCCTATCCAGTATGTACACAAATACAAGCAAGATTCTCAATCATATGGCGGGACAGATTTTATTACGGCTGTCCTGCATGGGCAACCTTGCTATTCTCTAACTTTGCCACGATATCTGGGGATTTGCTAGAGATACTACTCATATATTTTGAGTCCTGTAATATTCCTATATCTTCTTGAAATGAGAGACTACCATTGACGAAGGCACTTGCTTGAACAATAGATCTTTGAGACAGTGTACCACAGCATTCGGGGAACCCTATCATCACTCCCTGTACAACTTGGACAAAGAGTCCTATGTGCCAAGTCCACACTTGTTTGATACTGTAACACTTGTCATTTACTTTTCCATAGGCAGTGTGTTTCCCCTGCACTGGCCCAGTAATAAAGGAGCCTCAATCCTCACCACTGGCAACAGTGAGGGACATACACAATGGGAGGATGACAGGTACACACACAGTAAAGTACAATTTCCCTTAAGAGCACATAGAGATCGCAGTCAGTCTGGGGCTGGTTTCTCCCTCTTTTTCTAGATCCCCAGTAAGACTTCCCACTGGCACAGCTATAGGGTTAAGATCTCAGCTGAGTGACCAACCAGTGCTTCATTTCCCTGCCCAAGTAGCTGACACACACACACTTTGAGATTTGACTGATATACAAAGTCACACACCTGGGAAAGGCTTGCACAGGTTTATTAGCTATGTCCCCTTCTGCCCAGACTATAAGGTAGCACCAGCTGGCACCAGCTACCCTTACTTATCAGCTACTATAAGGCCCTTGCACAGGGTGACCAATCCGATTGTGTAATATTACTATTAATCCAAATGGTAGTCTGACCAAGAGCAAGGCTATTTAGGAGTGGCGTGTACATTGTCATCAAATATATATGCAAGTACTCTAACAGCTTAAATATATCTCACAAATATCAGCCACAAAGATAGGTTTAAATATATTTAATAACAATAAAAGAACAAAACAATACTCAAACAACACAGTAACTACAGAGTTTAAAATCACAGGAAATATTTTAAAACAACATTGCAGGATAGTCTCAAATAAATACAGAAAACATCTAAACTAATCTTTACTATATTCCTATCTATATCTAAGAGAGACACTATGCCCTAAATCGTACTTACAGAAAACACACAGGCAGAAGTGTTGAGTGGATATATGTAGGTCCAAGACAAGATACAAAATGCCCAGTCTCTCTCTGACAAAGTTCTTAAATTAATAATAAACATTACTGCTGGATTAGCTTGGATGACATCACTCTTTGTTACCTGACTTCAGTTCCCAGGCTAAACAGATACTAACAGAATTTTAAAATCTCTGTGTGAGAAGTACATATCTCTTAGAACTGTAAAGCTGCAAGGAAGTCATAAAGCAATAAAATGCTTTTACATTTTAAACCTAGTAATTACATTTCCCCAGGACAATAGGAAAAACTTCTAGCTCTAGACATCCTGTCTTCTTGCTGCATTGAAACTAAATTTTATAGCACATTGTAAAGCACTTCATTTCAACTTATTTTCTTGACATTTTGTAAGTTAATCTTCTATATTACAGCAGGGTGTGCTGTGGTTACATTCTTGAAGCTCAGTGCTATACAAACCCTGTTCAACACACACTTCTGCACCAGTAGTTTAATATACACATATATAGTTCTCTTACATTTGTAAGACAAGCATATAAATCATATTAATATTACAAATGAGATATGATTATTTACAAAATTCGAGATAGCTGGTCTGGCAGTGTCACAACTCCCCCCACTCGAAAACACAAGCTGTTTTTTTAAGTGACCCTTGAGAAACGTTGCTTGAGAGGGTTGAGCCTATTTGGGAATACACTACCCCATTATTTGTCTTGAGACCCCATCTGTGTTGGCATTGCTAACCCCACTGCAGTGCTGCACTGTCATATCATGTGCTTGCAACCCTAGGCTTCATCTTAGTAACTTGGCATTTTACTGGCTGACTCAATGTAGCCATGTTAAGGGATTGTGGTCTGTAACTACAGTGAATTTCCTTCCATACAGATAAGGCTGAAGTTTCTGCAGTGCCCACACTATGGCTAGGCATTCCTTTTCTACAGCTGCATAGCATTCTTCCCTGGGTTGGAGGCTACAACTGAGATATACCACTGGGTGCTCTTCTCCCTCTGAGGAAACTTGGCTATGTACAGCCTGTACCCCCATCGTTTGAAGAATTCACTTGCACAACAAATTCTTTGCTGTAATCTGGACTGGCTAACACATGGGGTCCTCCCAAAGCTCCTTTAAGCTTCTGGAAGACCTGCTCACATGCTGGGGTCCACGCCATACCTCTCAACCTGAAAACATCAAAAATCTGGACAAATGCCAAGAAAAATATGTACAAATCTGTACGCTGATTAATATAACATTTGCATATATAATTATATACCCCCACCCACTCCGGTGGAATTGTGGGATGCCACCTTTTAAATGCAAACTGAAGAAAAGACAAAATATTAAACACAAAATATAATTAACATTTCTCTTGTGTCCTTACAGAGCCCAGGTTTTTGGCTGAAAAGTGTTGGATGAGCAGCCCATCTACCTATTTAAGAAACTACAAATAAATAAATAAAACTGACATGTCAATAGCTGTTATGAACCAAGATGGGCTTGTTACTACTATCATAGCATTACCAAACTTACTAACCCATGACAAGGTAAAAAATACATAACAATACTCTTGTGGAACACTCTGTTGTTAGGAAGAACACATTTCTCCAGTACAAACTACATGTCTACATTTAATCAGTGCACTTCAAGAAAAAAAGACATTTTCATATCAGCAGTATTCAGTTGGTCACTACCTCTGGAAAAAAGGCTATGTTGACAAAGCAGGATTTAAGGAATCTTCTGTAAAGAAAAGGAGCTGTTGGGAATACACCACTAACTGGATTTGTGTGTACTGTGACACACAGAAGAGTCATTTAAAAAAGCAAGGTACACACAACAACCATTAAAATATACATGGATATACTGTTTATAAATCGGTAATGGAAGGCTACCAAAGAAGAGTCACCTACCAACTAAAATTGGTTTCACTTCTGTTTCAATCTGTTTTTGCATATACAAAATTCACGTCATGTTATGTGCTGATAAACTAACACACTTAGCAAGAAACTGGTCTGCATTTATTCGGGCACAACAATGTTCTGTTATACAAAGCACACAACAAGAAAATCACACTGCCTTCTTTATGCCATATGTAATAAATGCTTGTACATTTTAATTTCCATTTTTATCCCAGGATTCCCAGCTGTACAAGAGTAATCATGTTCTACAGTCCTTTGAAACAAAAGTCGTATCACTCTACAGAACTAGGAGCATATATGAGTAGACACAGAATTGCTCTACAGCAAAGTTCAGCTGTGCATTAGTACCATACATCTCAAACTCTAAGAGCAAGAAATCTGGACAAAGCCATAAGTAAAAGTGGGACAACAGCCCAAAAACAGGGATAATTTTTAAATTTCGCTCTTGCAAACTAAGAAAGTTGATAGAATAACAGGTTTTGCTTTAGCAAGAATTTTCTGCAGAGTATGAACTCCGAAACTCAAATGTATGTCATTATTTTCTGAAACTCAAATGGCTGTGTTGTCATTATTTTCTAACTTCAGTCTTTAATGATTTGCCACTAGTTTGCCAGAAAACCACAAGTTTATGAAAAATTGACCAAAAATATGAGGCAGAAATCAGGACATTCTACAAAAATTTGACAGTTGAGAAGTATGGCATGCAGTTTCGGGTCAGAGTAATAGGAAGGAATACATATATGAAACCTTTGGGTGGAACAAAATTCATCTAGAAGCCAAATCATATATTACAATATAAAACCAGAAAACAATCTTCTAGATTTAATCTGCTACTGAGACATAGTACAGCCTCATCTAAAACCCATGTCAAGCTATTACAACATAAAACATTAAATAGTCATCTTACCGAGACCTAATAAAGCCTCATCTAGAAGCTGTCAGTCGATCACAACATAAAACATTAAAAAAAATCTTCTGGACTTAATCTGTTACTGAGAACTAAAAAACACTCATCTAAAAGCTATGTAAATCTATTACAACATAAAACATAATAGAAATCTCTAGACTTAATCTGTTACTGTCTGAGGCATATTAAAGCAGCTCTGTGAAAATGTTGAAGCAAAGCTTTGTATAAAATAACTGTATGTGAGATTATGAAAATGTTTAAAGTAAAGCAAATGTAAAAATAAGTGCTACATTTTTCACATGTACTCATGCTCTTCTGGGACAAATCATTGACTAACATTAATGTGTCACAATAAAAATAGGATTCACAGGTTCAGTACTAGGTATCTGTGTTTAACCTGCTTGGAAGGTTTTGAAAAGTACAATAAAAAGTAAACAAAACTTGTAAATGTCGCTGACTAAGACAATGTATCAGCACATTCAAATTCAGAATGCATTACATGATGCTCATTATTGAGATAAGGACTTCAGTTATACCGATGCTCTTTTACACAAGTCCAGTGTCCCTTTAACTGCAATCACAAGAATTCCAAAACACAACTCAAACTTCATCGCTCAATATCCGAATACAAAGATCTTCTAAATTCTAGAATGGCAGTTCTAAAGAACATGTTTTACTCTGTCACTACTACAGCAAGAGAATTCTGTCACTGCTATTTAAAAAAATGCAATGGAAACCTGACTGATGGAAAATAAAACTTACCTTTAACCTGAGTTTCATACTCTGCTATTATTTCTTTATCGTTTTTAAACCTGATCGGTGTTGACATATTTCAAAATTCAAGCTCTTTTCAATCTGTCATAAATCAGACATCAAAGTAATTTAAACTACTTTATTTAAACCTGATAAACGCAAAAAGAAGTAATCGCTGTTACTAGTGGAGTGAAACAGCAGCAAAGCATGCCACAACAATGAGATGAATGGATGGTGCAGATATCCGCCACTTGCTTCCTGGTCTCTGACTTCTGTATTTGAATTCCAGCCATGCTGTCTTTTTATATTCCTTTTCTTCCAAAGTATACACTGCAAGCACACTGTCGCTATCTAAAAATAAAAGCGATCTTCTAAAACCATGTAGCCAAAGGCACCAATCGTTCTTCAGCAGCATATTCCCAAGCAGGTCCAGCTGAAGTCCGTCTGAGATGCACATTGATGCTGCCAAACAGTTACACCCCTCGAGCCCTCAGATGAATTCCGATTGGCTGGCAGGCCACTTGTGATGCTGATGTCATCAGTGGAAGATTGCCAAGGCAGAAATTGTTTTTAAAAAGACTGGGAATTAATCAGGAATAAAAGGGGCCAATCGGAAATTCGTGGCACCCCATTATTTGGACCTCAAAATCGGTAAATTCCAGGGAATTCTGCACAGTTGAGAGGTATGGTCCACACTACCTTATTTGTCTTGTTTTTCTTTGTCAGGTCTGTGAGGGGAGTAGCTATGGTACTACAACTGGGGACAAATTTTCTGTAGTACCCTGCTGTCCCTAAGAATGCCCTCACCTGCTTTTTGGTGACAGGTGCAGGCCATGCTTGAATGGCATCCACTTTGGCAGGTTCTGGCCTGATCTTGCCATTCTCCACTCTATGTCCCAGGTAGGAGACCTCTGTCATACCCACCTGACATTTGCTGGGCTTAATGGTCAACCCTGCCCTCTGTAGTCTGCCCAGCACCTCCCTGACATGCTGAAGGTGCTCTTGCCAGGAATGGCTGTAGATGGCAATATCATCTAGGTAAGCAAGGGCAAAATCTCTTGCTCTTGTTAGGATACAATCTACCAGCCTCTGAAAAGTCACCGGAGCATTTTTCATCCCAAAGGGCATCTTTGTAAACTCATACAAGCCAAAAGATGCCACAAAAGCTGACCTCTCTCTAGCACTGGGAGTCAAGGGCACCTGCCAATAACCCTTGATAAGTTCAATGGTGATAAGATACTTGGCCCCACCCAGCTGCTTTAGGGCTTCATCTGCCCTAAGGCATGGGGTAAGCATCTGACTCTGTCTGACTATTTAATTTCCTATAGTCCACACAGAACCTGGTGCTGCCATCCTTCTTTGGTACCAGCACCACTGGGGAGGCCCGGGGATTGCTGGACCCCTGGATTACCCCGGTTGCAGCTGGTGACTTCGAATCAAAGGGGGGGGGGGCTGCAGGAGACAGCTGAATATGTGGGGTCAATGGGAATGGGTTTGGCTAACTAGAAAGGGGAGGGACTATGCTCAAAACCATGAAAACTGTACCTTTAATTAAATACGCTGCCCTGGGTGCCAAACCATCATTATGGGAGTCCAATCAAGACAAAATGAAGTGTAGAAGAAAACAAATATTTCAATGCATTGGTTGCATGATGGCTTACTTAATATCTAGATGGAAACAAAAAGGTTGTGAGGCATGAAAAATAAATTACTTTTTAAATACATCACTGGAATGCTAGTCAAAATCAAGTATAAAAAACAAGCAGCACTCAACTCAAACCAATTCTCCTTGCACTGCAGTTCTAATTATAATGTATATTCAGCTTTATTAAAGTACCAAGTAACATACTGAAACTAGTAATCTCTGTGAAACACCCACTTGTAAAAATGTTTCTTATCCAAAAAAGACCTGCTGCCTGAGAACAACTATCTACTTGTTTTATGGGGAAAACATGACCAAAGTAAAAAATGAAAAGAAAACAAGAAACAAGCTCAACATACATTGCTTAAAGGATTACTGCACAGGTTATGGACCACACACGATAGATTGGCATTCTGTTTAGCTTATGGGTAAAGCCTGCAAAGATGACTGCAAGTCTCCAACAAATGTAATGAGCTTCTTAAAATAATGTAATCCTGTTTTTTATTACAAATACTGTCATATGCATTTCAATACCCAAGGATTATACGTTATTTAGTTATGTAAATATTCTCTGCATGGCAACAACAGAAAGGCTTTCAATGTTGGCAATTCTTTAACAGTATGCTTATTTAAACTTACTTGCATCTTACAATCTTAGACAAGCTTACCTGATGGTCATTAAAGCATTGCTACTTAAACACAGAGCAACTGGCACTTTCTGAATAATAATAAGCATAAATCAACAGTATAAAAATATGACAGAAACCAGAACATTCTGCAAAATCAAGGAGAGATGAAAAGCTACTGTAGTACTTGTGTCTACCTTGGATTGGAGGATACTCTGCACATTTACACTGTATAACTGCTCCTTGCCTTGCTTGGACACATCCAGAGTCACTACATGGGGGAGTGGGGTGCAACAAGTATGTCACAATTTGAAATGTCTCTGGCTGACTGTGATGGCCCTGACACATTTGTCATACCTCTCAACCTCAGAGCAAGAAATTTGGACAAAGCCATACATAGAAGTGGGACAAAGGCCCAAAAATAAGGACCATTTTTAAATATTGCTCTTATAAACTTAGACAGAGCTGTAGTAACTACAGAGGGATTAAACTGATCAGTCACAGCATGAAGTTATGGGAAGGAGTAGTGGAAGCTAGGTTAAGAAGGGAGGTGATGATTAGTAATCAGCAGTATGGTTTCATGCCAGGAAAGAGCACTACAGATGCAATGTTTGCTCTGAGAGTGTTGATGGAGAAGTACAGAGAAGGTCAGAAGGAGTTGCATTGTATCTTTGTGGATTTAAAAAAGCATATGACAGGGTGCCTAGAGAGAAGTTGTGGTATTGTATGATGAAGTTGGGAGTGTCAGAGAAGTATGTAAGAGTGGTACAGGATATGTATAAGGGTAGTGTGACAGAGGTGAGTTCTGCGGTGGGAGTGACGGATGCATTTAAGGTGGACGTGGGATTACATCAAGGATCAGCTCTGAGCCCTTTCTTATTTGCAATGGTAATGGACAGGTTGACAGACGAGATCAGACAGGATTCCCCGTGGACTATGATGTTTGCAGATGACATTGTGATCTATAGTGAGAGTAGGGAACAGGGGGAGGAGACCCTGGAGAGGTGGAGATGTGCTCTAGAGAGAAGAGGAATGAAGGTCAGCAGGGCTAAAACAGAATATATGTGTGTGAATGAGAGGGAGGATAGAGGAATGGTGAGGATGCAGGGAGTAGAGGTGGGGAAGGTAGATGAGTTTAAGTACTTGGGATCAACAGTTCAGAGTAATGGTGAGTGTGGAAGAGAG
Organism: Protopterus annectens; assembly: GCF_019279795.1. NCBI lineage: Eukaryota > Metazoa > Chordata > Ceratodontiformes > Protopteridae > Protopterus > Protopterus annectens. Next base: position 1,574,904,248 of record NC_056744.1, on the reverse strand, counting down.
GTGAAGAAGAGAGTACAGGCAGGATGGAGTGGGTGGAGAAGAGTGTCAGGAGTAATTTGTGACAGACGATTACCAGTAAGAGTGAAAGGGAAGGTCTACAAGAGGGTAGTGAGACCAGCTATGTTATATGGGTTGGAGACAGTGACATTGACAAAAAGGCAGGAGTCAGAGCTTGATGTGGCAGAGTTGAAGATGTTAAAATTTGCACTGGGTGTGACGAGGATGGATAGGATTAGGAATCAGCCCAGGTTTGGAGACAAAGCCAGAGAGGCAAGATTATGTTGGTTTGGACATGTGCTGAGGAGGGATGCAGAGTATATTGGGAAAAAGATGCTAAGGACGAAGCTGTCAGGTAACAGGAAAAGAGGGATGCCTAAGATAAGGTTTATGGATGTGGTGAGAGAGGACATGCAGGTGGTTGGTGTGACAGAGCAAGATGCAGAGGACAGGAAGAAATGGAAACAGTTGATCTGCTGTGGCGACCCCTAAAGGGAGCAGCTGAAAGAAGAAGAAGAAGAAGCTCTTAAAAATTTAGAAAGATAATAGAATAGTAGTTCTTGCATTAGTATGAATTTTCTGAAGGGTATGAAATCTGAAACTCAAATGTCTGTCATTATTTTCTAACTTCAGTCTTTAATGATTTGCCACTAATTTTCCAAAAAAAAAAACACAATTGTATGAAAAATGGGCCAAAAATGTGATGCAAAAATATAAAATAGCCACACAATACAGCTGGGAACCTGTCAAAGAAGGGACACGTTTTTAATATTAGTACTGCTAACTTGAGCAGCTGACAAAATAAAAGAATCTACATGCATTTCTAAAATAAAAGTAATCTATAACTCTGATTATTATAGTTATTTATTAATTGTAATTGTAAACCATCCATGTTTTCTTCCAAAATTGCCATTTTGTGGAGGGATTATTAGGGGAAGAGCAACATTTTGAGCCAAATTATGCGACAGTTGAGAGGTTTGGATATGCCTAATTCTATAAAGCAATTTATTTGCACGTATCTCTCAACCTGTTAATGCAGGAAATCTGGACAAAGCCAAATATATTGTGGGAACATATAAACAGTACTAAAAATTGCTCTTGTATAAACTGAGACAGTTGATAGAATAACAGGTCTTGCTTTAGCATGCATTTTTTTGAAGGTTATGAAGTCTGAAACTCAGTGTCTGTCATTATTTAGTGACTTCATTCCTAAATGATTTGCCAGAAAACCACAAATTTTATGAGGAACAAACCAAAAATAAGAAGCAAAAATCTATTAATTCTGCAAAAATCTGGGCAGTTGAAAGGTATAGTTCAGCTGGGGCTGTCTTTGAGTTTGCTGCCCTTCCCCCCTCACAAAATCATGGTTGAATGGAGCCTCCTCCCCTGCAGCCATTCCAATGAACCATAACTTGTCTATTTCACCCAATTTACCATAAGCACTGATGTGCATACTGCTTTGTTTCTGCGATGATTTGGACTTCATTTGAAAGTTTTATTTTGCATTTTACAGCACAAATACTAATAGATATCTGCTAAACAAAGCAATGCAGTCTCACAATGAAAACAGACAGCATTAAAACTCTCTGCCTTTGAAACTCACATTCATTGAAACAGCAATGAAACCCATATTCAAAGAAAATATATTTTGGCAGTGGCAGATAAAAATTAACTTTGGGTTTGGGCTGTTTTCAAATCACAGGCGCCTTGCACATGAAACATACACATGCTCTTTCATACACCTTCCTGATTGCATTAAATTATATTCCTTGTACAATACAGTACAGTTTTAGAGGGCTTTTTAAATTTATTGTTTTGAACATTTTTCCAGTAAACAATGAAACAAAATGCATGCACCAATAATGACAAAACTGCCCAGTTCAGAACATTTCCATCATGAAAGTCTACTCAAACGTCTACAGTTCACCAGTATCAGTACATATGCACAATCTCTGAGGAAGTAAAAGTTATCTAGATAATTCCACATTAAAGAGATCTATAACTAATGAAGAGGTTGCTGCTAGCAAACAACTTTATATTTCATTGTTTCATCTACAAAGTGCCTGTTGCCTTTGAGGAATAAATTGCCCATCCTACACTAAAAAATGATAAGCTAGTAATATTGCAATAGGGAATGGATGGCAAACTGATAACAGGTTCATTGTTACTAGGATTCTTCGCTAAAAAGGAGTGCAGCATCTACCCTCTATGCAACATAGTACAGTATCAGCAATGCATCTATCTACTGTGGGAATAGAACCCACAGCCCTCTGCATCAAAAGCAAGTATTCTACCTATTGTGCTATTAACAATGCAAATGCACTCACCATAAGCAGCACTAAACTTTTGCTCCCCTACAACTCTCAGCTCCTTGTAAAATCTACTCACTCAGCTGTATCTCTGAACTTTGTAGCACAAGAAATCAGGAAAAGCCAAAATTTATTGGGGGGGGGAGCCCCAAAACCAGGGACACATTTTAAACATTGCTTGTATAATGTTGGAAAGTTACTAGAAAAAAAATGATGTTGTATCACCATACATTTCACTGCCCAGTCTTGAACCCAGGACCCTGTGCAAAACACTCAGAGCACCATACCACTATGCCAAATCAGCTGTTTTGTAAAATAAAAGAAGACTGAAACTTAAATGGCTACCATTTAGTAAATTCAGTTCTCACCTTAGCTGTCAACCTCTTAGCACAAACACCCGAACAAAGCCAATAATGGGGGAATACAGCCCCCAAACATATTCAGTGAATTCAGTTCTTACCATAGTTCTTACCTTAGCACAAAAAACCTGGATGAAGCCAATAATGAGGGAATACAGTCCCAAAAATAGGGGCAAATTTCAAATATCCATCTTATAAATTTAAAGAATTGCTAGAATAAAAGCTTTTGTGTTACCATGTACTTTCTGAAGAACATGAAGTCTGAAATTTAAATGCTTGCCATTTTTATTTAACATTTGTTAACCAGGAAAGTCTGACTTGGAACAAAAGCCAATTTTCAGCAGAGGCCCAGGGGGAAACACTCCAGACAGACACATGTCTTTGTAAGATGGGAGGACATCAGATCACCCAGAGGAAACCCACACAAACACAGGGAGGACATGCAGACTCCACACAAAAGTCATCTCAGCCAAGAATCAAACCAGAGAACCTGTAGCTGATAGGGAACAATGCTACCACTGCACTAATGCACTACTGACTTTGCAAGGGCACAAAAATACAGAAAGCACAGATTTTATGAGGAACAGAACAAGTATGAGGGAAAAATCTGCAAATTTTTTACAAATGGTGCTGGTAGGGAATTCAGGCTCTTGCCACCTGGGCCCAAGGTATAGGATTCAAACCTGTTCTCTACCCACCACCATATAGCACTTGAGGCATATACACACACACACACACACACACACACACACACACACACACACACACACACACACACACACACACACACACACACACACACACACACACACACAGTCTTTGTTTCAGTTCCCTACCTGAAAATGAGAGAGTAGACTCCAGTAACAGTCCCATGACTTGAAAATGCACTTGTCTTCCTGGGGAAGGTTTTCCCACAAGCGCAAGTTCCAATGTCTTCCTGGGGAAAGTTTCTCACGTGAGAGCAGGCTCCACCACATAGACTTCTGGACTGCAGGGCAGAGATGGCCTTTCTGGGACTTGAGAAAATTATTTTGTCCGATTTTTTTATTTTGTTTTTTTTTTTTTCTTTCCTTTTTATTTTTTTTTTTAATTTTTTTTCCACATCAGTGGGGGCTGCAGTCCTATAGAATGGGCCACCCCTGTATTACCCCTCATTCCAACATTTCCTGTATCTCCTCACTCAGAGTCTGTTTGACTCTCTCATGCACCCTATAGGGGGCCTGCTTAATAGGCCTTTCAGGTCCTGTATCCACATGGTGCTACACCAGGTGGGTGCACCCTAGTTTCCCAGTGAACATGCCCCCAAACTTCTGTAACACTGTCAGGATTTCTCGAACCTGGGTAGGGGATAGCTGCTGGGACAATGCTACCCCTTCCACTGAGGTGTCTGTCTGAGTCTCACTGAGGAGATCAGTCAACAGATCCCCCTCAGACTCCTCCAGCCTTGTACTGCAAATACTTAGACCAAGGGCCTCCTTATCATGGTAAGGTTTCATCATGTTAATATGGCACAGTTTCTGATCCTGCCTTCTGTCTATTAGTTCTACCATGTAGTTAACATCACTGACCTTCCTTACTACCTTGTAGGGTCCCTCCCAGACTGCTTGCAGCTTGTTGTGTCTGACAGAAATGAGAACCATTACCCGCTGCCCTACAGCATACTCTCTAGCTCAAGCATTCCTGTTATATCAAACCTTTTTCTGCTGTTGGGCTTCTGCCAGGTTCTCCTAGGCTAAGCTGATGAGTTCCCTGAGCCTTGTAATGAGGTTTAGGACATATACTACAACAGACTCCCTGTGGGATTCACAGTCACCCTCCCACTGATCTTGAATCAAATCTAGAGGTCCTCTCACCCTATGCCCATACAGCAACTCAAAGGGTGAAACACCCATGGATTCCTGGGTCACCCCTCTGTAAACAAACAACAGATGGGACAAATATTTGTCCCACTCCCTCTTGAACTGGTCTGCAAATGCCCGTAGCATGGACTTGAGTGTAGAGTTTAACCTCTCAACAAGATTATTAGTCTGGGGATAGTAGGGGGTGGTCTTTAGGTGCTTCACCTCTCAGTACTTTCACAGACAAGTCAGCAGGTCTGACATGAAATTGGCACCTCTGTCAGTCAGTATTTCTTTTGGGAAACATACCCTGCTGAAAATTTCCAACAAATCATTTGCCACTTTTCTGCCTCAATGGAGGACAATACTACTGCCTCAGCGTATCTGGTAGCATAATCTACTACCACTAGGATATATTTTTTCCCTCTGGAACTTGGGGTACTCAGAGGCCCTACACTATCCATAGCTACTGTCTGAAATGGCTCCTCAGTCACAGGCAAAGGCATTAAAGGTACTTTCACCTTGTCTCCTGCCTTGCCTACATTCTGGCACTGCTCACAAGACCTGCAGTACCCTGTTACATCTCTGGAAATCCCAGGCAAATAAAAGCTCTGCATAATATGTCTTTTTGTATGTTTTATGCCCATATGACTTGCAAAGGGACTATCATGGGCTATGGCTAGAAGTTCCAGATGGTGGCTCTGGGCGCTGCCAACTGCTGCATTCTCTCACCCTCTAGCCCTCTCTCAGGTGTCCACTCTCTATACAGTAACCCTTTGTCCCAGTATACAGATTCCCCCTTCCCTTGAGAAACAGGTGCCTCACTAGCTACCTCCCTCAGGCCTTGTAATGTAGTGTCTGAGAGCTGAGCCTGTCTCAACTCTCTCTTTGTAACCTTTCCCAGCTCCCCTTCCACATGAAGTCTGGCATTCTCTGACACTCACTGTCAGCCTGGGTACTACTACTCACCTCTGCCCTTGCAGTCACTTTGTCCAAGGGACCATCAGTACCCACAAGCAGCTGTGGCTCACCTTCAGTCTCACTGCTAAAGAGTAGCTCCCTCCCTGAAGTAACCACCTCAACAGTCCTGGCTGCAAGTGTGAGCTCTGTCTGTGTATCCCCCAGGTACCAGACCCACATACTTGTCTCCAAGCCTGAATGCATGTAACTGCATGCACACAAGTTACTGCATTACCAAAATCATTTCCTATCAGGACATCTGCAGGGATATCCTCAAGCACACCTACTTGCTGGCTTCCTTTTCCACCATCCCAGTCAAGGTGAACCCTAGCCAAAGGTATTTGGAATGGGGTCCCACCTAAAGCTCTGACTGGAGTAGACTGCCCAAGCAAGTAGTGCTCCTCTGTAATGATTGCAGGCTTCACAATGATTAGGTCAGAGGCTGTGTCTCTCTTAGCCATGGCCTCTTTACCTCTTGTGGTAGTTTGGTACCTTGTTGTCTTGAGACAACCTACTGTTGGCATCTTGTCATTCCCACTTACTGGCTGTCCTACCTTTTATTCCCCACCTTGCCTCTGTGGACATCTATATGCCACATGGGCACACTGGTTGCATTTAAAACATTTAACCCTTGGTCGTGGATGTGTACCTGGACTAATGGCTTCCCCTGTACTAGCGGACTCTGTTGGGGCAGTCTGGGCTGCCCACCATAGGTTCTCTTAAAACCATGAGCAACACTGGGTATCCCTTTCCTGTGCAGTGATGCCCTGCTTGCTCAGTATAGGTCTCCCTTCTTCCCCAATTCATCTGCAGTATTGCATTGTCTATCAGTTAACTAGATTCTCATGTCCTCAGGGAAAGTGCTAAGTGCTTGTTCCCTCACCATGAGATCTGCCAGTCCTTCAAAAGTGGGGACCTGACATCCACTCACCCACCTATGAAAATAAGTGCTTAGTTCAGCAACATATTCACACACACTTTCATCTGCCTTCCGTCTGTCATCATGAAACTTTTTCCTTTAAGCTTCATGTTAACTTAAAACATTCTAGCAAACACATTTTGACTTTATTATAATTTAAGCAAACAGTATCAGACAGTTTAGAAATTGCAGTTACAGCCTTACCATGGAGTATGGGCGTCAGGAACCATACTCAGAGCCCTTGGTCAACATACCCTTTCAAACATATGAATGAAACTATCAAAATTATCCCCCTCTTTAAATTGAAATTTACTGACCATTGTTGCTACTGGGGTTTGGTTATTCCCTTCCCCATTACCTTAATGACTCTGGCAAAGAGTCAGCATCTCCTTTTCATATTGCCTCTGCCTCTCATTCTCAGCCTCCAGATGTAGAAGTTTCTCATTTTCCTCAGCCTCCAGGCATTGCAGTTTTTCATTTTCTTCAGTGTCTAGACATCTCTATCTGTCTGCTGCCTCTTTTTCCAAATGCTTGGCCTCCAGCTCAAGTCTCTTTAACTCCAGATGGATTTTTAAGTCCTCCGTGAAAAAGTTGAACTGTACATTTTCTGTGAGTTGTACATTCCCAAGGCCAGTCTGAAAGTCTCCTGGTTGCTCTTCTGTGATGCAGCTGTGACTAAAGCTGCAATCATGTCCGCTTTAGTCAGGATGGCATGCACCAGTCTTTTAGCTTGGCACATTTCAGCCAACTGGTTCCTTGTCAACTTGCCATACTCTTCTGCTGACATGCTTGCCTGCTTTCCCTGACTAACTAAGCTAACAAAAAAATAAAACAATTGTGATATAAACTCTCAGTGTTCACTGCTTGGCTGATTGAGAGTACAAGCACATTCAGTGACCACTGTTCACAGGCTACCACTACAAGCCAATTAATATGTGATGTGGCTAACCAAATGCCATCCACTTAATACATGATGTAGATACCCCACCACTGTCCGCTAAATTAATATGTGATGCCTCTACACTGGCCCAGTAATCAAGGAGCCTCAATCCTTGCCACTGGCAACAGTGAGGGACTTACACAATAGGAGGTTGACAAGTACACACACAGTAAAGTACAATTTCCCTTAAGAGCACATAGAAATCACAGTTGGTCTAGGACTGGTTTCTCCCTCTTTTCTCCAGATCCCAAATAAGACTCCTCACTGGCACAGCTATAGGGTTAAGATCTCAGCTGACTGGCCAAGCTAAAACCTCCAGCACCCTCACTGTCCAACCAGTGCTTCGTGTCCCTGCCCAAGTAGGTGACACACACACACAGTTTGAGATTTGATTGATATACAAACACACACACACACACACGCACACACACACACACACACACACACACACACACACACACACACACACACACACCTGGGAAAGGATGGCACCAGATTTACTAGCTATGCCCTCTTCTCTCCAGACTATAAGGTAGTACTAGCTGCTACCACCAGCCACCCTTACTTATCAGCTACAATTAGACCCTTGCAAAGGGTGACCAAATCCTAATGTGTAATGTTACTATTAATCCAAATGGTAGTCTGAACAAAAGCAAGGCTACTTAGGAGCTGTACAGTGTCACCAAATACATATGTAAGTACTCTAAAAACTTAAATATGTCTCACAAATATCAGCCACAAAGATAGGTTTAAATATATTTCATAATAAATAATAAAATAACAAGACAATACTCAAACAACACAGTAACTACAGAGTTCAAAATCACAGGGACTATTTTAAAACAACATTGCAGGACAGTCTCAAATAAATACAGAAAACATCTAAACTAATCTTTACTATAGTCCTATCTATATCTAAGTGAAACACTATGCCCTAAGTCTTACTTACAGACAAAATGCAGGTAGAAGTGCTGAGTGGATGTTTGTAGGTCAAAGACAAGATACAAAATGCCCAATATCATTACTGTTGGATTAGCTTGGATGACATCACTCTTTGTCACCTAACTTCAGTTCCCAGGCTAAACAGATATTAACAGAATTTTAACATCTCTGTGTGAGAAGTGCATAGCTCTCAAAACCGTGCAGCTGCTAGGAAGTCATAAAGCAATAAAATGGTTTTACATTTTAAACCTAGTAATTACTTCTCTCCAGGAAAATAGAAAAAACTTCTTGCTCTAGACATCCTATCTTCTTGCTGCATTGAAACTAACTTTTATAGCACGTCATAAAGCACTTCATGTCAACTTATTTTCTTGAAGTTTTGTAAGTTAATCTTCTGTGTTCCAGCAGGGTAAGCTGTGGTTACATTATTGAAGCTCAGCACTGTACAAATCCTGTTCAACACACACTTCTGCACCAGTAGTTTAATATACACATAACATATAGTTCTCTTATATTTGAATCATATTAATATTCACAAATGACATATGATTATTTAGAAAATTCCAGATAGCTGGGCTGGCAGTGTCACAAGCAGCACATACAATCATTAGTTTTTACTGGACAACACCATTCCTCACTCAGTGGACCTAAAGGGTGTGAATCTATTGTGTTTTCTAAATAGTACAACCCAAAAGAGATGTCAGTGCTTTAAATCACTAAGACTAATGAAGACATGAGCCAGATGCACACTTAACTGTCGCAAATGTTCAGAGCAACAAAGGACAAAGGTGATGCAAAAATCTAGTGTTCTAATGCAAAACTCTCTATTTCTCATATCTGGTGTTAGAATCAGAGCTTTACATAACTATTTTATTTTCTACTTCTTCCTTAGTTGCTCACCCATACATTGATTCACACCCACTTTTGCTCTGCTTCTATGTTGACATTCTGCCTTGATGTTCTTGTATAAATGTATATTAAACAATTATATCCATATTTCTCCTTATCTGCAGCATTTTCAAATGTCCATCCTTTCCTTTCCAGTAGTTACCTGCGGGTTTCTTCACTGTTCTGCAGTGTACCTTAACAATTATTTGTTTTTCCCCTCATCCTTGAGTCATCTTTTCTCTAAGACTGTGTTCACCTTATGGGAAAAACTGCATTGTCATATTCATAAGCCCCTTTTTGGGTCCTCCCTCCCATTTCCTATATGGGTCTTCCACTTTTCATTAATAATGTACCAAACCTTTCTTTATAATGAACATGGCTGTCTCCTTTTCCAACTCTGATGTCTTCTAATACATGATTTAATTCTTTTCCCAGCTTTTTTCATAATACATTTCAACAGCTCTAGCATTGTTACTACAATATTTCTACATGGTTTACGATAGTATTTTCCAGACCACTGATGCCTTCTCTCTTTTTGTTTTAATTTCTCCAAGTCTTTTGGCTTTCTAATACCTTGATGGGAATGGAGCCCATTCCTAATTCAAAATATGATTAACGTTCATGAAATTAGTATTGGTTCAATCTTTGATGTTAGCCAGAAGTGCTCTTTGAAGCACTTGCAATGTGCCCAGTAATGACTCCTTCTGCAATTCATACAAAGTTACATATATCGATAACATATCTAAGTATGATTGCAAATTCTTTTTTCATAAGACCAATTGCTCCTTCTACTGGAACTGTCTGGGTATCCTTCTTCCACATTGCCCTCATTTCTGCCTGAAAATCATGGTATTTTATGACTTTGCATCTCTCTGTACGTAAGGCATTATAGTCACTAGGTGTAGCAATTTCAATGACAAAATTGTCTTATTTTCATGAACTACTATATCTGGTTTTCTCGCATCTACTTTTTTTTGAACCGTTGGTAGTGGGTGATCCCATGTAATATAAACTTTATCATTTTCTATAATGCTTTGTGACCCACATGTCCAGTGTTTTTTCAGCTACTTCACAACCCCAATGCTACAGCCCTGCCACATTATTTTGCCTTTCAGTATACAGTCCTTCTGCTACTAGTATAACACAACCAGCAGCAAGTTGTGCAACTGTTTCCAGTTCTGTTTTACAAAACCTATATCTGTCTCTTTCTCCCACATGTTCAATGCACTTTGTAAACCAATGTGTACATAATCCCCTATCTTGGGCCACCAATATTAAACTTTCGTCTTTTGGTTTAAATTCACCTCTCCTTAATCATTCCTGGGTTTGAGCCTGATCAACATGAGGTTGTTCCAAGAGTTTTCTATACTTGCAACTATATTTATATATTTTTCAAATTTCTTACCTTCTCATTTGATCCTTCACCTTTTATTCTTTCTTTTGTTTTTTTTTGGCACATTCAGTTGCTGCCTGATTTTTATCTACTTCTGGTTTGATTTCCATTACTGCTTGCAACCGATATGCTTCTGCTAAAGTAAGCATGGAAGTCATTTTAAACCTATTCTCCTCTTGTTTTAAAACTTTCACTATGTTTGGGTCTTGTAAGGTCAGCAGATATGTATGCAGGCCAACAATTGCAGGTTTATTCATGTAATCAATTTTGAGGAGGCCTGTACCTCCTCCAGAACAGGGAATACATAGTCTTGGTATACAATGATTTTTATAAATCATTTGATGAGCATGAAGCATCCTTCTTGTTTTCCTGTCCAACCTATCCAACACCTTTTGGGGCCAGTCAGTCATTCCAAAACTGTAAGTTAGGACAGGAAGAGCAAATTGGTTTACAGCTTGGCTTTGTTCCTAGATGTCAATGCTGTTTTCAGTATTAATTTTAGTTTTCTAAAATATTCCTTAGTTTTATTTACATCTGTTCATGTTTTATTGTTGACACCTCATCAATTCCTAAATACTTATAGTCTCCCTCTTGCTCAAGTTCTTTTATATCACATTCTTCTCCCAAACTGATGCTTTCTAGGTGCTGCAGCTTTCCTGCTTTAAAGGTTGCTTTTGCACGTGTCAAAACCAAATGACATTCTTCTATCTTCTGAAAAAGTTTTGACCACTTGCAGCTGTGCTTTCAGTTCCTCATCTGATGAACTATATAGTTTTAAATCATCTACAAAAAGAAGATGAGAAGTCTTTACACTTTGTTGTTTTCTGGAAGCCAAATTGTAGCCATGACCTAATTTGTTAAATAGACAGCTTAATGGGCTAAGGGTAAGACAAAAGAGAAGCGGTCACAAAGAGTCACCCTGGAATATCTCTCTTTGAATTTTTATCCCTGGAATAATAATTTGTCCTTTATCATCGCTTAACTACAAAGTGGTTTGCCACTGTTTCATGGTTGCTGTAATGTAATCAATCAGTGTAGGGTGTATCTTATACGTTTTTAAGCACTCTTTTATCCATGAATGTGGGATACTGTCAAATGATTTTTTTCTGTAGTCTACCCATGCCATAAATTCTTTCTTTTTTACAGTTCTGCATCATAGCTTTATTTAACAACAAATGGGTTCCATATGACTTTCCTTGATCACCATTTTGTTCTAGTGTCATGATTGAGTTTTCTTCTAAATAACTTTAAACTCAGCATCAGTTCCAGTGTAAAGTTTATATATCATCAGAAGGCGAGCTATTGTTATATAGTTTTAGGATAGATTGCAGGTTTGCTCTTAAGTAGAAGTATTGTTTTTTCCTGTTTTTAACCAGATTGATGTCTGTTCATGGTGCACATATAAATAATTCTTACTCATGTATAAATCTTTATGTAAATATGTTAATTCTTTTAGCCAGAAGTTAGGTACTGCATCTAGGCTTGGGGTTTTCCAATCAGGAACTTTTCTTAACTTTGTTTCAGTCTCTCTGGCTGTTACTTCATCCCATTTCATATCCTGTACATTTGAACTTCTTATTCTTTCTTTTACTTCTGCAGCCCATTGTTCATCTTTATGTTCCACAGGATCTTCATAGATATTTCTCCAGAATGTATCTATTTCTTCTTTTTTGGTGGTATTTTAATTCCTTTTGCTTTGTTTCCCAGTTCTCTATAAAACTTTTTTGGGTCATCAATAAATTGCTTATTTTGTACTTTTTCTTTATATTTATCTGTGTATCTTCTAGGTTTTTCTGCCTGTGCTGATATTTTTAGTTTATTATTTGCGATGGTGCATGGAGCTCCTGATCTGTTCTGATATTGTGCATTGCTTTTAAATTGTCTATCTTTCTGAGTATTTTTCTTGATCTGTTCCCTCTATTCTTCTAACAGTGACATTTCTTGTCTTAATTGCTTTATAGTTTTCTCTATTTGATAGTTTCGTGATGGCATTCAATTTCTTCCTTCCTTTCCCTTACTACCCTGTGTTAATCTGTTAGTAATTTAGCTGCACAGTAATATATCCTATTTACTTCTGTTATATTGCATGAATCTCTATGGACAGTCCTAATTACTGTGTTCATTTGTTTTATCAAACTTCTAACTTTTTTGGGGTTTTATTGACTGTAGTCTATTTCTTTCATTGATCGCAATATGTCTGTCCATCTCTATTAAATCAAATTACTCTCCTCTTAGATCATTTTTTTTCTGAACTGAGGGCACATTCTTTGTTTTCCATTTCCTGCAGGCATTCTATTGAAAGTTTCAGAGTATCTTCCTGTGCCACGTTCTCTTTCGTTTCATCCCATGTTATCCATTGCTTTTTCATATGGGAACTCACTGGCCCATGGTTTTCCCTCTTTTTTAATTTCTGCAAGTCTTTTGGGTTTCTAATACCATGACGGGAATGTACCCCATTCCTAAGTCAAAGTACAATTAAAATTCATGAAATTAGTATTGTTTCAATCTTTGATGTCAGTCAAAAGTGTTCTTTACAGCACCTGCAACGTGCCCAGTAATGACTCCTTCTGCAATTCGTATGGAGTTACATGTATTGGTAACATGTCTAAATATGATTGCAGACTCTTTTTTATAAGACCCGTTGCTCTTACTACTATTGGAAGTGTCTGGGTATCTTTCTTCCACATTGTTCTCTTTTCTGTCTACAGATTCTGATAGTTTGCGACTTTGTCTTTCTCTGTATGCAAGACAATGTAGTCACTGGGTGTAGCAGTTTCAATGATCAATGCTACTTTTGTCTTCTTTTCATGGACCACTATATCTGGTTTTCTTGTATCTGTCTTTTGAACTGTTAGTAATGGGTGATCCCATGTGATGTAGACTTCATCATTTTCTATGAAACTGTGTGGCTTATGTTTCCAGTGTTTTTCAGCTACTTCAGTATTATGTTTGCACAATCCCCAGTGCAACAGTTTTGCCACATTATTATGCCTTTCAGTATATAGTCCTCTCCAGTAATATTGGGCCTATGTTCTTTAAGCACATCCCAATGTATCCAGGGATGATAAACTACACATTGATATGATTACTGTTGACCACCGACTCTCTTACCTCAGCAGCAACCCATCTGCATTAGTTAGCACCAAGTCAAAGACGCTCTTCTTCCTCACGGTGGGGGGGGGTG
>NC_056744.1:1574855519-1574885519 GCF_019279795.1 Protopterus annectens | reverse complement strand
ATAAATACCATTAAATTATACATAAACTAAACATAAATTCAAAATAGTCTATTTTTTAATTCCAAACCCAACAACTATGTCTTTCAGCTTTTCCCAGTTAGGGGTTGCCACAGCGGGTCACCGGTCCAGTATTGATTGGCAGTGGATTTTTACAGTGGTTAGTTGCCAGCCCATTGCTCAACCTTCACAGAAGGCACACACACACTCACACACCTACCTGCGTGTCCTTAAAGTTCACTCATCCCCACAGGGAGGACATGCAGACTCCACACAGAAGGCACTTCAGCTGAGAATTGAACTGGAAAACCTCTTGCTGTGAGGCGACAGTGCTAAATACTGGGTCCAGTGTTAAACTGTGAGAGAAGTATCAAGGCGGACTGAATTCACATATGAATTTTTGTAACGATAACCTTAGTACAAGTCAACAACATAGGATAGGCCAGCCTGTTTTACTTTCCTTCAGAAACACAGGGAAGAAGGGAAAGGTGTGCATTTGTGTAGATGGCACAACTATGTGTAGAAGGGTTGACTGATGCACATGAAGGATAAATAGGATGAAAAGGACTTGAACAGGTTAGAGAAATGCAGTATCAGTCTGGAGGGGGCATTGGAGAAAGTCTGCTTACAGACTACCATGCGCACACACACACACACACACACACACACACACACACACACACACACACACACACACACACACACACACACACACACACACACATGCACTCATACACACATACACGCAAACAGATGCACACACACATACACATGCCTGCACAAATACACAAACACACACACACACACACACACACACACACACACACACACACACACACACACACACACACACACACACACACACACACACACACACATGTGTTCATGTGCACACAGTAGTAAGTTATCAAGCTATACACCAAAAAGTTCAGTTGGAAGCAGAAACCGCAACCACACAAAATTTATTTGAATTAGATAACACCAGCTGTAACTCAAATAAAAACGTTTTCGTCGGAGAAAGCTCTCTGACTTCTTCAGATAATACAAATGTAACTCAAAAGACCATTTAAATACTATTCACATGAGAAGTTAAATAAGTTAATTGATGAGCAATCATCTATTAAAGCAGCAAGGTATAATATATACATGGGATGTATTATAAACAAAACAGTTTGACTGCCATACCAACATAAAACAATACAAAATATAAAAATTGGTTGGTAATGTTTAAAAAGCAATAATATATAACATAATTATTTAATGTTTAAAAACAATTAATAATAAACCCCAAACTAGCAAACTAGTTAAAAATGTTTCAAACTGAATAGGTCATAAACTTACATATTATATACACATTTATATAAATATTCCTAGTATATCATAAAAATGTATTTTGTGTATTAAAACATGTATTGTTGCCATACTCATGCAAAAAATGTCCAGTGTATACATCATACCTATTTTGAATAAACACTGATAAAAAATATAAACATTAGAAAAAAACATGAGAAAAAGAACAACATAAAGAGCCTGTATAAATATATAGTGCGTGTACTTCACAATTTTGCTGCTCTTAGCTTGAGAAGAGGGACAATAGATATATTGTCATTCATACCTTGTGTCCTGTTGGCTTCCAGTATTATTTGCCAATAGGTCTCTCGGTACTCCAATTTAGTTTCCCCAAGGGCCACCCCTGGCTTCCCTAACACCGTGGTGGTGGTGCTGCGGTAGCGTTGTCTCCTCACAGTAAGACGTTGTCCTGTTCGATTCTCAGCTAGAGTGTCTTCTGTGTGGAGACATGCATGAATGGGCGTACCTTCGTTCGAAGGTTGTGCGTCAGGGCTGGCAACTTGGCATGTAAAAATCTACTGCCAATCATTAGCGGACAGGAGTTCCACTGTGGCGACCCCTAACTGGGAAAAGACAAAAGACACAACAACAACAACCCCTGGCTTCCCTAGGGAGGGTTTCCAAAACAAAAAAGAAAAACTTTGCTCGGTTACATACTAGAGTGTATTTGTATGGAGCATTTTTAGAGTTTTGTTTTTGGATTTCATACATGTGCTCACATATTCTATGTCTTAGGTGTCTCTCAGTTTTTCCGATGTAGAACCCCTCACATATCTGACACATAGCAATGTATACTAGCCCTTGTGTATTACAATTGAAGTAAGAGGATGCTGTAATCCATATATTCCTAGCTGAAATAAATATTTTCTCAGTTTGTGAAATGCTGTTACATTGTGAACAGGCCCCACACTTGAATGCACCCTTGCATTGGTTGGAAAATCCATTAACCAACCCTCCATGTTCAAGTATGGTTTTAATATTGCTACCCTTCCGAAAAAGTTTTCACTGGCTTCCCTTTAAGGTTGGGGAGATCAGTAAAAACCACTAAAATTCTCCCATTCTTTTACTACTATATTTATGATAATGCCAGCATTAATGCTGTAATCTGTGACAAAGGCTCTTTGTAGCCCTACTGATGTTTTTGGAACATTACTAGAACCCATTGAAGGATGTGTATTCCCAATACCTAGAATGGGTTTATATTTGTTATGCCTACCTTCCCTCACCTCTTCTGTATGTTGGTAATGAAATCATCTGAGTATCCTCTTTCCCAGAACATTTTGGCTAATTTTTGGCACTCTAAGATGTAATCATGTTCGTCAGATGTCATTCGGGATGCCCGAACGAATTGCCCCTTGACTATCCCCTTCTTTTGATATAGGGGATGGGAACTAGTGTACTGGATGTAGGTATTGGAAAAGGTAGGTTTCCTGTATATAGTGGATTTGAAGCCTGTTTCATCAACATTTAAGGACACATCTAAGTAGTTGACTTGCTGTGTTGTAACCTGATGGGTTAAGGTCAAGAAACTAGTACTTTGATTCAAACATATCATAAAACCATGTAGTTGCCCTTGGGTCCCTGTCCAAAAAATGCAGATGTCATCCAAAAATCTAGTGTATAGGTTCCAATATTTGTTAAATTCACTGTTGGTAACATATTATTTCTCCCATACAGAAAGGACAATGTCTGTGTATGTGGGGGCACAATTTCCCCCCATGGCAACACCAGTTACTTGTTTAAAGTATTCTCCTGAGAAGTATAAAAAATTGTTATGTAAAATTAAATCAGCCAGTTCTAAACTTAAAAAGACATCATTGTCCGTAATACCTGGAATACTTCTAAGTGCTCCTTCCAACCAGGATAAGCCTATTTCGTGGGGTATGTTGGAAAAAAGATCTACTACATCAATAGTAAGAAATAGTAAATTGGGGACATTTAATTCAGGTGCTATTTTACCCAGAAATTCCCAAGAGTATTTTAATAAATACCTGTTTTTGCCCCAGATTTGTTTTAGTTTTCAATCCAAAAGTTTGGATAGGAAGGAAATCTTGGAACCACAATGGTTCTTAGGGGGGGATTGCTGATATCCTTGTGAATTTTGGGTACCTCAAAAATAGAGGGTACCCTAGGGGTTTTATTCTCCAAGTATAAATAGATTTTGTAATTAATGACCCCTTGGTCAAATAAATCTTTGATAGCTATATCAATTTTTTTGTATGATATATTTATCTCATTAATTGATACTTGACTGTATCGGGTTTCATCCTGTAGTATAGAATTCATTTTACCCTCGTACACAATCTTGTCCATGAGGACAATACCACCCCCCCTTTTCGGGCTCCATAACCCGTATGGTAGAATTTTTGTTTAAATAAGTAAGTAAGGCTTGTTCAGACTCATCTAGGTTAGGTGTAAACTTCCTATATTTTAGTCTATCTCTAATTTGTTTCTCAAGCCTCAATTCAAGATTTCTCAACTGGGGGTGGATGGGGGGGATTAAAGGTACTGGATCTTCTAGGTACAAGGTTGTCCCCATAGATAGGATTGGTCCCTAATAAATTCTCCAGGTTGAGTTTCCTTATAAAGATTTTGAGATCCATTATGACCTGGGCTATATTACTCATTTGATTGGGCAAATTTTAAAGCCCTTAGTAAACAAACTAAAAAAGGGTTCTGTCACAGATAAGTTGCTATAATTGAAAATCTGAAAACCAGATCTACTTATGACTTCAAAGTTGTCCCCTTTTAGGCAGTCAATAATGGGGGGTACAGAGGTTACCAATCCTTGTTGTTGTTGTTGAAGCCCCCTCCCCCCTCTGCTGGTATGATTCCCTGTAAAAATGGTTGTTATTTTTATTGTTGGTTCTGTTACGAATCCTTTCCGAGCGCCTGAGGAGAGACTCATAATTTCCATCACCATTGTCTTCTCCCCCCACCCCCCCCACAACCACTGACACCATTACCCTCTATGTTGTTTCCAAAATTAGAAACAGGGTTTTTTTTTACCATCTCCTGTACAGGTATTATGGCAAGGTGGAGGTGCAGGATATTGTCTGCCCTCATTGTATTCCTTGATGTCACGGTCCAGTTTTTTATGTTTTCCAATAATAATATCATCACATTTTCTATCAATTTTTTTGTATGATATATTTATCTCATTAATTGATACTTGACTGTATCGGGTTTCGTCCTGTAGTATAGAATTCATTTTACCCTCGTACACAATCTTGTCCATGAGGACAATACCACCCCCCTTGTCAGGCTCCATAACCCAGATGACCTGATATTACTTGGCAGCGGACGTACTGGAAAGAGTCATGTGGGGGGAAAATGGGCAAGAATAGCTGATGCCAGCTTCCACATCTTGGGGAAGGGAGGCATCCTGATTTGCTGCGATACCAGGACTCACTACAGGAAAAACTATACTATACATAGCAATAGTCAGAATATGCATAACTCTGCCTATACATGTTCATATGGTAACCTGTACATGTCCGTGGGAGAAGTCATTTCAAGGCACACTACCTACTAAGGGGGGAGAGGATAAGATTAAAGTTAGAAAATCCCTGATGCCTGGATAATGGCATCCCAGAACAATCTCTCACTCCACAGGGCAAAAATAGGCCAGTCAATTGTAGAGGTGCTAATGAATGCCAGGTAAAAGGAAAGAAAAAAAAATATTAACAAAAATTTTGTTGCAGCTTAGAATTAGTGCAAATAAATGCAAGGTCATGAGCTTGGGTGACACCAGTCTCATAGGAGGCAACATAACTGGAGCTGAGATACTAAAAGCAACATAAAGGGAAGGGAATACATCTTGTAACGTTATATCAGATGATCTAAAAGCAGGTAAGAAGGCAGCAAGAAAGTGGGCTAGATGCCGGCCTTAGGCATAGGCCAACTAGGTGGCCACCTAGAGCTCCGCTGTAGCAGGGGCCTAGTATTTATTTGGTGTAGGTAGACTTGGATGGGGCACTGGGTGGTGTGGGTGCACCATGGAGCCCTTTTGCCTAGGGCACCAGTTGACCTAAGACCGCAGGAAAGACTTAACTGCTAGAAAACAGGAAATTATTATTTCTGTTTAAAAATGAATGGATCACACTTAGTGTACTGCATACTGCTCTGAAGATTGCACTGCTGCTAGGACATTGGGAGAGTGAAGACTGAATGAAGAACAGGAGAAATCGTGCAGGATGAGCAATAAAATGCATGCGTTGAAAGAGAAAGGGAGAGAGAGAGAGAAAGAGAGAGAGAGCGAGAGAGAGAGAGACATCGAGACAGAGACAAAGGAAATTGATACATACATTCTGTTGAAAGAAATGACAGAGTAAACACATTTAACTACTTCATTTGCAGAAATAATTGTTCAAAGTACATAATCCTAGTGTTCTGTGCTCTTTCTTCAAAGTCTATGCTTATCAAGAGAACATACGTGCCAATGGTATTTGTTAATAGTGCTGTTAAGTATCTCCCTTACAGAATGTAGCATGCCATAGGCTGAAATGAAGTGCCGTCTATACTGTTTTACAAACACATGTGCATATGTTTATAAAGCGCTGAGTGCCTCTTATTTAAATTACTACTTAAAAGTATGGTAATGATAAATCCTTATACTGTGTATGATGATTCTAGTTTCCCTGCAGTCAGGGAAACATTAATGTAATGTGTAACATTATTTGTTTAATGTTTACAATAGTTTTATTATGCAGAATTCATCTCAAATTAGTCTAATAGTATATTCACAGCTTTTTATTTGCTGTTGTATGACCAGGTCATGGCTGATTTTTGTCAGTTCACCTCCCAATTAATTAGTCTGAATAAATAAAGTCCCTCAAAGGAATTAGTAAAATTTAAAGGCTGGGATTCCAAAGAACTTGCATTAAACTAATCCAGATTTTGCAATAATTAAAGGAGCACAATAGGTCTAATAAAGGCTTTTGCAACCATTTTGGATGAGCTTCCATCTTTCATGTTTCCAGAGCAATGTAAATAACAATGTTCGCGTGCCTTTGCTGGCTTTGCATTCCTCTTATAATACTCAGAGAAGATAAGTCAAACAAAACAAAATCCTGACATTCGTTGGTAAGCAGATCTTCTTCTACACCACTGAACTCTACATAACGGCACAGAGTAGCTATCAGTAACAGATAGGTCCAGCTTTCTCCTCTGCATTCTATTTCTCAGAAATCTTAAACTTGAACTATTGTCCACCTCTGATAACAGCACTTGTATTTAGGCAACAGAATTACACCTTGACAAGTTCCCAAATGACAACTTTTCTGTTGCCCATCTACACTTCAAAACTGCGATCGTGGAAAGAGTATTCTCTAGATTAGGTCCTGGCATTGTCACTACCTCCCCAAAGAAGTAAAAACCTAAGACGCGCCTGAGGCCTTTAAACATATTCTCAAAGGCCATCTTATTAAGGCAGCCCAGTGCACCTACTACCTTGACAATGCTTAATATCAGGTAAGCTACGAATTACGTACTTGTACCTGAATTCTTACATGCTGATCTAAATATTATTTGATGTCTTTTCTATAGAACATTTGCATATAACTGTATTTTTGCTAATATATTTGTACCCGTTGATAACTTGTGTTTATTGACAATATACTAGTACGGACATCTTTGAATGCTATAACTTACTTTTTCATAATTATGCATTCCTTTCTATGCTTATTCTGCAATTTATGTTATATGTGTACTGCTGCTCACTAAGCCGAGGTCATATATGGAAAGGGTCAAAGAGCAGCCCACCCACCTAGTGAACACACAGTAAGTATGTAAATAAATAAATGAGCAAGTGTAATGTATGTGTAACACTGATTATGCAGATTTTATCTAAATGTATGTTGGTTTTACTTTCATTATGTTTATATGTACACACTCACACAAACACGTACACACATATATACATACACACACACAGGGAGGGAGAGAAAAAGAGATCAGAAGAAAGAAAACATACCCTATCTGAAAAGTTGTGGTGATTTACTCTTTAATGTACAAATAAACATAACATAAACAAAGTCAACATATACCTCGTTAGTGCATTATATAAAAATCTGCATTGACAATTTTACAATTTAAATGTTCCTTACATCACCCTGGAAAGTGCAGAGCTCATACAGTGCATGGAGAATGAAGACGGTAGCAAATGCCTTTATCAGATCTGCTGTACCCCTTTAATTACTCAAAAAGCTGGAATAGTTTGGTGTACAACTTTTTGGCATTCCACTCCCCAATATCAAAATGTTTATCAGAAGAGGAAATGTACAGTAGCAGGTGGTTACAAGCAAGTTAAATCTCAAGAGATGATATTCGTTAATATTTTTATATCATTCTTTTTAGTTTCCATCCCCTTGCAATCATCATACAATGCCCCTATTTGGTCCTTTAATTCCCACAGTTTCTTTGGGTCCTGGCATGAAAAGCCATCATGAAAGAGAGACAGGTGATAGGAGCAAGGGAGAGCAGCCATCATCCTGTGGGAGAAGGAAAGAATGATTTTCTGATGCTTTCTTAACAGCTCTGCCTCTGTCAGTTAACAGGCATGGTGCAACATATAATAGTTACACAGAGCTGCTGCTGCATATGACTATTTCTGCATGCCTGATATGTTCAGCTACAGTGCCTATGCTCTCTGCTAAGGTTAACATTCCTGCTACAGTGAGACTTAAATCAATGTCACCCCCCTCCCCTCCAATCAGCCTTTCCAGCTCCTGGGCCACCATCTGAACCCTGGTTGTGTACAGTCTAGGCAGGGTCCCATCCCGCTATGTCATGAAGTAGCAGTATTGTTTTTACACAGAGAGAGTTGTACCTGCATGGCAAAACTTCCCTGAAGCATATGTGCAGCTCAATGGACTGGACATAAAGCAGTTCTAAATGGATGTAGGAAAAACATTGGTTAACAAGGAATTGTTAATTATCTATTACACAAGAAAATTAAAAGACTAGATGTCAAAACAGTCCTTATCTGCCAAAGTATTCTGTTACTGTGTGCCTAGGAGAAGTAAACTGAACAGAAGTTAAGTTACAATGGCATACTCTCTCTGCAGCGGACAAATAGCTGAGTAGGATAACCCAGATAGCTTTTATCTGTTATTTCTTTGTATGTTTCAAAGGTTATGAAAAGAGTTACATAAACATATACATATTTTTTCTGACAATTTAGAAAAACTTCATCAAACATGAACACAGACTTAATTCTTAAAACTGAGAAGTTTGCCACCCAGTAATCAAATGTAAAATTATGACATTACTGTAGGGCGAATAATTGTTCTAACTTCCTTCCCCCACCCAATTTTGTTGCTTCTGTAGCTACAGGTATCGGGGTAATCCCTGTTTCACACACCTCAGACATAGGTCTCAACCGCCTGTCTCCAAAATTTGTAATACTACCTGACATAATGTGGAACAAATGGGTAAAATGAGGAACACTTAATAATACATTACCAAAAATTTCAACTATGAAGTTCATAGGATTGCTAAATGTGTTAATCTATACTTAAAAAAAAGTTCCTTTGATAAATGAATATGATTTGGAATTATTTAAAAAGGATATCAGTTACAAAAATTCTCATCACTGAGTGTATAATGACCCCTTCAATGTGGGACTGTGAAGAACATGGACTTTTTAAGAAACCGAATATGGGATGTTCCTAGTAATAAGGTACACACGAGACACATAACCATAAAACTTACTTAGAAAAAAAAACACGTAGATTCACTTCTTTGTGAAAGAAAATTTCCTAAGGTGGGGGTGGGGAAATGTAGATAATTTTTGCTCCAGAATGATAATGATATCATCCAATATCTGGAATGTGTACTTTTCTTTAAGGAAGTTTAAGAACAAACAATCACAGTTATCCCTTTACTTTGACTGAGGAATAAGTGTGTGTGTGTGTGTGTGTGTGTGTGTGTGTGTGTGTGTGTGTGTGTGTGTGTGTGTGTGTGTGTATGTGTGTGTGGGTGTGTGTTGGGGGGATGAAAAACGTGTTTTTGTTCTAATGAAGTCTATTCATAGTACTGAGAGTTATATTTATTTTATTTTATTGCTATTTATTTTCATCTGTTAACCAGTGTTAAACACTGATCCCCCTGGAACTATTTTAGTTCAGTATGAGTTAAACTGTTGATAAAGCACATTGCTGTTATTTTGGTACTGAACACTTAGGATTGTACAGATTATCCAAAAACGCATGATGGGACAGAGCTTGCTCAGCTTGTTTACTCAGAATGTTTGCAAATTCAGCATATCCTCATATAAAGTTATAAACTATCAGCACATACAAGCAGAAACTAGGGCAATATGGAACAAGGAAACCCAGATAGTGCCAGTAGTAGTGGAGGGGCAACTGGACTAATAAAGCAGAGTCTTCAAGCATGCTTAAATATGCTACCACTATAGGTAACTTCATATCAATTACAGAGAGGATGGAATTGTGGGTATGCTATGGGTGCTGAGAAGAGCACTTTTGGAAATGGCAAACATCAATGGGATACATTTCCCATCACAGTACTAAAACCCCAAATATTCAGAAAAATAAAAAAATAGATTTGAAAGTTTCCTTCATAATGCCTTACAATAAGAAGTCTGTAAGGTGAAATAGCTGAGTGACTTTATCTGAATTTCTTTCTTTCCACACACAACCACTGCTTGTCTGGAATGGCACTAAATGTGGACACAAAGAAACATGATGAAGCAGAGGATGGAAACAGGAAGAAATGTATTTAAAATTATGTAGAATATCGGTCTCCGGAAAAAAAAAAAGCACAAGTTGTCCATGAAACCAGAGAAAGTATATGCAGAAGTAGTGTTCATGGCACCATTCCTCCCTCACTTCACTAGATAATGTGGAGTTTTTTTTTCTTAGTGCTAAAAGTACACAGATTTTCCCTCATGGATAAATCAGGCAGCTCAGGTTGTTGTTGTGTCTTTCGGCTTTTCCTGGTTAGGGGTCGCCATCAGGCAGCTCAGGTATGCATAATAAAATCTAACTGCTCTGGTTAATCATTAGCATCAGTTCACACTTTTGTCTTTGCTGATCATAGGGAATTCCTCTGAGCTGACTAATGATCTGAGCTTTACTTTGCTCTTCTCAGATTTATTTTACCTTGATTAAATTCTCAGTGTCAGATGCCATGTCTTGTGTTTAGATTTTCTAAATTTGGGGTAGGAAAGTATCTTTTGTTTCTTGTTTCCTGAAAAAAAAAGTGGTGGGAGAGTAGGATGTAGTCTGTTGTCCTGTAAGGCCACAGCCACGCTTCAAGGACCACATGAAGGAGATAAACAGTGGAGCAAATGCTCAGCACTAAAGTAAAAATGCTTTACAAAAGTGTTGTGAGGGCTTATGGGGATCTACTTTCATATCTCTGTTGTCTGTAGTACTTGTGTGTTGGGTTACTCAAGGTCATCCACACAGATGTAAGAGCCAAAGCTTACTGGGAATGGAAGTTGCAACAGCTACAGTACTTAGGGAAGCATGAAAGAAGCCCTTCACCTTGTTGCTTGAGGATGAAATCTGAGTTAAGTGGTGCTCTAAGATGAGGAGATCAGTCCCTTTCCCAGTTTTGTATGTTTTCCTTTGTCCTGTTCACCATGCAACCTTCATCATAAAGTGAGCATACCTGTAGTTTCATAGTGTTTAAATACCCACTGTGCAGTATGTAGAAATGAGCACATCTATTGCATGGCCTGTCTCTGAAATCGTGGTCAGTATAGTATCCATTAAAGCTCTTATTTCTCACTCTGTACCAGATAGTGATGACCACATAGAATATTCTGGAAGTTTGTCTCAGCAGGTTAAAGCTACAGGAATTAATGAACTTCAGACTGTAGCCTTGAGTGTCATCACTTATTTTTGTTACTTGCAAAATGTGTCTCATAGCAAGTCATGTAATCAGATGCTTCTTTTGGATTGCCGTGATGAAGGGACATTTGCAATCAGTGGACTTATCCAATTAATAAATTAATTTATAATAGATATATCTATATCTATTTCTCTCTCTCTCTCTCTCTCTCTCTATATATATATATATATATATATGGGTCTGCTGAATAAGCTTGGAACTTTGATCTACTTCTATTTATCCAATACAATTTGGCCAACTAAGCAGAATGTCAACAAGTTTGTAAGATTGACAATCCCCTAATAGGGAAATATACCCTTTCCTCAGGAATGTTATGATCTCGGAGTTAGAATATATAATTAGCAGGGTGTGGGGGGGGGCGCAGGGGGGCTTGTCCCTTGCAAAAATTGTGCTTTCTTTGTGTTTTTGTACATAACGAGATTAATTCTCAGTGCATGTATAGTAGCGTGTCAACATGCATAAAGTCAATCAACTGGATTCAATATTATGATTGTCGATTTAAATAGTATTTAACTAATTTACAAATTTAAGTATACACACACACACACACACACACACACACACACACACACACACACACACACACACACACACACACACACACACACACAAATATCTCAGTGCTGTTGGAGTGGAGTTATGAAGATATAAGGCAAGAGAAAACATTTTAAAACATCTGTGCAGACCAACATTTAACAGGGTACTGTTAAAATGGGCATACATTTTTAGCAATATAATCCTGTTTTGCACTGAGAAGACCTAGTCTGAGATCTCTGACTGGGAATGGGCAGGTGCTCCTGACTGCAGCTGTCACATTTTGCATTGCATTTTACTGCAACAGAGAAGTTAAAACACAGTATTTTAAAATAATTCTGGAAAGTACCACTTGGCATTGTGGTATGTTATCTTACTGGTGTTGTGACATTCTGTTTTGCATTTTAATGGAAAAAATTTATGGAACAGAATACACATTGTTATCACTATAGAACTATTGTACGAGGGATGTAATATCATGTTGCTATTAACACAGAACTATTGTGCGAGGAATGTAATATCTGGATGTATAACGATGAAGGTAGCCCCAGCTTGTGCTCTCAGTCCCGTGAGTGACTGGGGTACATAGACTGGTAGCAGTATCTGTGTGTGAGTTTAACTTCACAAGCCAAAATCTCAAGTTTAGATTGTTGGTTGAGACAAATGGGTTATACTGTGAGGTTGGGGGGGGGTCACATTTTGTATCATCTGCCTAGAATTACACCCCTGGCAGATGCATTTTCCTTATGTATTCTGTCCTACTTAAGTGTGCACAAAAAGTTATGGTGTGCCATCCATCTACCCACTTTCTTTCCATCCTTCCCATTTTAGAATTCCTTGGTATCTGTCACAAACTTTTATTATGTTTATAAGGATTAACCTCTGGCCTTATTTTAGCAGGCTCTTGCAGTAGATCCCATACACAGGGCTTGCAGTGACTGGAGGTATGAATGGTGTGGCTGCAGTATTCTAGCAATTGTTCAGCTAGAACCATGTCTAGTGACAACATCTCACACCACAACTAACATAGTTACATTCCTTTGCCGTTACCTCCAGAACTGTTCCATTTATATAGTCACTTCATCGACAAAGTGCCCTTGTTGGAGACAGTTCTTTGTTTTCAACTTGCGGTTTATCTTTTTTGTTATTACATACGTTGGTAAGGAATGGCAAATGGGATTTACATTTCAGTGGACTCCTGGGAAAAAAGCTTCATGCTATAGTGCTAACATATACAGCGAACATGAAAATAATTGCAGATAAAGACATAGTGTACTAGAGGTTATACATAAGGACAGTAATGCAAAGACAAGTATTTAATGTGTTTCATACATACTAGCATAGTAATTACAGTAATGTCAACATTCAGATCAGTTCACTTGCAGCACTGTTTCTGTACAATACAGATTAACTGAAGCATGTAAGACTGCTAATAATTCAACATAAAATAACTTCACAAGTATGACAGAAATATAAACATTTGGAAAATGAAGGGAACATAGTGAAACAGTAATAGGACTGCTCACAGAGATGGAAGCCCCCCAATTATGTAAGACAAAGAATTAGATTTCTGTTCCTGTTTCTTGATTACTTAGTTATATTGCAGTGGCAGTTCCACCGTGTATGTAAATAGTTTTTAGACAAATGTTAAGTCTGCTTTTTAGAACTGCATCTTAGGTGCAAGGAAGCTGATTCAAAATTTTACCAAGGAATACAGGATACCTCCTTGTGTCTCATTATTAATGTTATTATTATTATTATTATTTAGTGTGTGTGTGTGTGTGTGTGTGTGTGTGTGTGTGTGTGTGTGTGTGTGTGTGTCTGTGTGTGTGTAGTCCAGCCTTACCAAAGAAGGTCTGAGTTCTTGGGAATTTCACTACACAAAGAGTACTGACAGAACAGGTCACTTAGGGAGCAGCACATTGGTTACTGTTTCTGACTTACATCACTTGGTCGTCTAGTTCACTTCTCATTACTGGTGCCTTCTGTCTAGACTCTGCATGTCCTTCCCCTGTCTTGGCTAAATTGAATATATTATATAAGGTCCTAATTAATTAATTGTAAGTAGTCTGAAGAAGTTACTCTGATTGGGAGTGACGAAAAGCGCTTTACTGTATTATTAAAACAGAGTTTCCTCTACTTGTCTCCAGCGGACGTTTGTTTGCAGTTTCTTTGGATCATCAGTTTGTCTCTATACTACAGTTTGTTTTTCGTGTCCTTCCCCTGTCCACATGGGTTTTGCGAGGTGGTTCAGTTTCTTGCCACATTCCAGAGGTTGACATGATGTAGGTAAACCGTAGATTCTCCAAATTCCTGTTTGATATGCATACAGTGTGTCAGTCAATGTGTGCATATATCCTACAATAGACTTGTATCCTGTCCAGTTTGTCTCCATGGTGCCTTCTGAGCATGAAGATAGACTGTGGCTCTCATGTGGCCTTGATGTGGATAGAACTGGTAAATGGAGAATGAATAAATGAAAGGATACTTAGGTGAATTCAGAAGCTCATGTGTGAATTTTAGCTGAATAAAACATAACTACTAGTTAAACTTTAGCCATTTAAGACTATAAGGAGCAATGCAGTGATGTGTCCTAGGGGGTTTTAAATGAGCCTCATTATCTTATTTTAAGCTTGCTGTTTCTCTGTTTTGTGCACTAGAGAAAACTGTCTGCTAAAAGTTACAAGGGGTGCACAAAATGAAGAAGTAAGAACATTAGCATTACCACCTGTCCCACTTTGCGAGGGACAGTCCCCCTTTAGGCAGTTGTGTCCTGCAAAAAAATTGTAAAAATGTCAAATGCCCTGACATTTTTAGGGCAAAATTATTTCCTATATTTTATATAATAGTTGCATAAAACAGTTATTCTGTATCTGAAACACCTAAATGCTGTAAGAAAAGGAATAATCAGCTAAAATGCTACAAGAACAAGCTTTTATTTAGGCAAAAAAGTGAAGTTATGTCCTTTGTACTGGCCGTGGGTATATTTTGGTCTACAGAATCTGATGTCGGTACCACAATTGTCCCACTTTGGCCATTTGAAAAGATGGCAACCCTAAAGAACATGTTTGAAATAGGTAGTCAGATAGTATATATAGAAACATGAGAAACATATAAAACTGGAGTTACAGTAGCTCAATGATTTGCATTGCTCTTTCATGTTGCTTGGTTGTCCAGTTCTGTTCATGAGTGAGTTCCTTTGAGGTGGAGTCCACATGCTCTTCCTGTGGCCATATAAGTTTTTGCTGGGTCCTGAGTTTTCCTCCCACATTTTAAAGACACAATTTAGATGATTTGGCAAGTTTACAAACTACTTGTAGATGTGCATACCATGTGTATGCATGAGTGTGTGCTCATGTGTGTCCTGCAATAGACTGGCAAACTGTGTAGAATTAGTTTTTGTAAGTTGTGCCCAGTCAATGCTGCAATATTCTCTGACTTCCTCCTGAACCTACATTTGGATAAAGTGGGTAACTAGAGAGTAAATGAACGTATATGTTCTGTAGACTCTAATTTTTGATTTGTACACACTGCTATGTACACTTTCTAACTGCCTACAAGTATGTCAGTGATGCCAGACCAGGTAAACAAGCTGGTGGAGGCTCTCTAATTATGTACAAAAATAACCTAAACCTAAATGTCATTGCAAAAGGGAACTCCTTCCCAGACTCCAGTCCTAATTAGATTCTCCTAAAAGGTCCAGTTTACACAAGCAAACCACTGCTGATCTCTACAGCCTATCCGCCATCCTCTTCTTTCTGAAACAAATTCAAATCACCCATCATTAACATTGTGATCAACTGTCCCAAAACTAATAACATAATCATTCTAGGTGACTTCACCATTAGTTATCTTGTCCCTTTTTCATTTAACATGGTTACTTTCCTGTCACTTAGGTTTCATTCAACTCATAACAGAACCTACAGCACCTAACCTCAGATACTCCAAACACTCCACATTTGACTTTAGTATTACAAACATACCAAATTTCATCTTCAACATACAATTTTCTCCCACCATCCTTAAGGAACCATTGCCTAAAACTACCACCAATATTAAAAGACTTTAGAATGCAGTCTTGCACTAATATTAACAAATTCAAAAACTTTTCACAGCCCATAACTGGAAACATATACTCTCATTAGATGACCCTAATACAACAGCTACAAGTCTAATTAAATTTCTTCTCCAACAGCAAAAACTCCACATATCCACACCTACAGACATACTTCTTACCTGTCCAGATTTTCGCAGAATGTCCAGATTTTTGCATCATATTTTTGGTTTAATCCTCATAAAATGTGTGGTTTTCTGACAAATCACTGGGATAATCTGTGGATTAAAGGCACTAAATAATGACATACATTTCAGTATCCGAGTTCAAATCCTTCAGAAAATGTATGTTAACACAAACCCTGTTACTCTACAACTTTCTAAGTTTATAAGAGCAGTATTTAAAATCTGTCCCTACTTTTGGACCTTTGCCCCCCCCCCCATTTTGTCAGGCTTTGTCCAGATTTCTTGCACTAACAGGTTGAGAGATACTACAAATCATTAATTACCCACCCCATTGCCAACCCTCTTCCAATCCTAACACCTATGTCCCAAAGTGTTCTCCAGTGTACTTGAAAATATTCCAACCAACACCCCTCCTAGATCTGACAGCATAAACCCCTTGTTCAGATATCAATGCAGAAATTACCTATGCATTCCTGTCACCCATGTATATATAATCTATGTCTCACACAAAACATCATCCCATAGATTTGGAAAACTGCTGTAATCAACCCTTTCCCAAAACCAAAAACAAAAGATACTTCTGAATTCAATTCAGTATCCATCCCACCAACTCTGAGCAAACTCTATTCACCAGTACCCCCTGCTGCCCCCCAAACAGCATGGATTCTATTTTGGATGAAATACTATGACAACACTTTGGCCCTTAACTGATGACATCCTGCAAAACTCTGATAGACACCTCCTTACAGATGCCCTATTTATAGACTCGACAAAAGCATTTGAACTCACTAACCACTATCTTCTTCAAAATAAACTAATTCCAATTGGTATCAGTCCAGATAGCACTCTCTGGTTTAAAAATGTCCTCAATGACAGAAATTTCTGAGTTAAAATAGGATCCTCTCAATCAGAATCTCTAGCTATTATCAAAGGTGTACCACAAGGATCCATTCTTGCCCCCCCTAATTTTCACTATATTAATTGGCAAAATGATTTGTGACCTCCCCTGTCTCCCACTTATGATCTATACTAATGACACAGTCATTTACTGATCAAGTCACTCTCACACAAACACTCAATTCCAGCCAGAATTACATGCGGTCCACCAATGGCTCCTAAACAATAAACTACTTCTCAACCCCTCCAAGACTAAAACTTTGTTTTAGGAACTCCACAAAAAATTCACTAAACACCCAACTCTTTAACTATCCTTGACTTGTACAACCATACCTTGGAAACAGCCTTCACCTTCAAAAACCTAGGATTATGGCTTGATCAGTCTCTAAACTTCCATTTCTATATAGAGGGAGAACAAAAATAATCTCCCTCCTCTTCTGGGGCCAGAACATTTCCCCTTTTCTATCTTAACCAGCCAAAGCAACAAAGGAGTTCTCCTGTCTCAGCTAGAATACAGCTACCTATTTTTACATCCACCTTTGAGAAAAATACCACCATCCTCCAGAAAATCTCCAAAAGCATTTGCTGATTCATTAAAAAAACTTACCCCTATGTAAACATCATTGCATCACTCTAGAAAAAAGCCAAAATGGCTACCCTTAAAATAAATATCTAACCTACTTTTAGGATGCTAGCTCTACAAAATACTACTTCGCCAGACATTTACGCCACTTACGCTAAAAGTTATGAAAAAAAAACCTCCTCATACAACCTGAGACACAACTCACAAGCCATACCAAATTCTCATTACCTCTAGAACCAAACTCCACAGCACTGCACATTCATTCTCCTCTCAGGCATCTACTCTTTGGCAAGCTCTCCCCATCAACCAATATGATAATTGCAATTGACTGTAAATACTCAGCAAACTGGAACAAACAGAAATCCACTCTCACAAAGGTGCAAACACTTTAATAAACTTTGGATAAGCGCTTTCGTCTTGTGTACAGGACTTCATCAGATAACACAAATAATTCAACTCATTGCTTTTATATCAATCCAAAATTCATCTCTAATTAAAATTTAAAGACACAGCAGTCCTAAATAAAATACAATGTATAATGTTACATATATATGCTGTTTAAAATATTAAAAATAAGATACTTTATAACATACTATTTAAAATGTGTAATACAAACTGTATATGAAATATACAAAATGTATATATTATACATACATTATGTTATACTTTAAATGCTTTAGCTATTAACACTGGCTTTATAGTAATATACTCATTCAACCCAGGGAAAATGTTAGATCTAAGCCTCAGTTGCCATTTCAATTCCCTGTTAAGTAATATATTCTTAACATCTCCCCCCAGGGTCGAATTTAACAACATCTATAATCCCAAATTTAAACCCATTAAAAGGGGGACAGCTACATTCAAGAGAATGCTTGTACAATGCATTATTTTCTTTTTTATTTTTAATGTCATTAAAGTGCTCGTACATTCTTTCTTTCAAGGCTCTTTCCGTATTACCTATGTAAAATGCGGGGCACCTTACACGGGTGGCCAAATAAACAATCATTTTAGTATTACAGTTGCCCTTACAAAACCAGACTATACTATTTATACCATTCTTTAAATGCAAACTGTCTTCCTTAATAATGTGAAGGCACTGTTTACAATAACCACAGGAATTAGTTGCCTTTCTTATAAAATTCTTTGGTATCTCTGTTTGTTCAAATATTCTTTTAAAATTCTTTCCTGTTTTATAGGAAAATATAGGTTCTTTCCCCACTACTTCATACATTTCGCCACTAGTCTTTAACATACTCCAGTTAGTTCTTATAATATTGGTAAATGTGTCAGAAAAAACTTTTAAATTCTATAACACACGCCCTTTGAAATTTATTATCATTGTTCCCTTTAATTGTTGTATCAAAGGGGACACCCAAAAGGGACTTGTATTTAGTACCCCACCCTTTATATATTTATTCTAACATACAGTATACCAACTCCTTGGGGTACCCCCTCTTTTCAAACATTTTACCAAGAACATCAAATTCCCCCCTTAAATCGGCCTTGTCTGAGGTCATTCTTGCTATACATACTGCCTGACCCTTGACAAGGCTCCTTTTCTGAAATATGGGGTGATTACTGGAATAGTGTAAATAACTGTTATACCATGTACTTTTTCTAAATATTTTAGATTTAAACCCCTCATTAGTTTGGAAAATAGTAGTATCAAGATAGTTAATACTAACTCTATCCCAAATGTGTGTAAATTTGAAAAAGGGGGAACATCCATTCATATATTGCATAAATAATTCTACAATGTCCTGACTCCCTTCCCACAAAACAAATATATCGTCCAGAAATCTCAAATAAAGACGTATATTGTTGTGACTAAAGGGGCTTTTGAACACAAACCTGTGCTGCTCCCATTCCAACATCACAAGATTTGCATAGATGGGAGCACAAGCTGCTCCCATCGCTACCCCACTGGTTTTCTGATAATGTTCACCCTGGAAACATATATAGTTGTTATCCAAGACCACTTCCATTAATTTAAGGATCATTTGAATTTGGTCTTTAGTCATACTAGAGTGTTTATAATTGTTAAATAAAGTTAAAAATTCAATACACAGGAGGTTCAGATTCAAAGGTTTACTAGTGTACACCAGGAGGCAAAAAACCATACAAGTACAGAATTTTGTCTGACATGAAACAGGAAGCATACAATTTTATATAGGTTTAACATTCAAGCTATGCCCACCTTACTGACGTGACATGTCACAGGGCATCTACATCACTTTAGCTTACAAGCCTCTATTCTTTTAATCTGCTGATGCAGTATGTTTTAAAAAACTTTTCCTCTAGATACAATACGGCCTTGCTATCCAGCTGGTCAGTCATAATGTCTTTCTGTAAAGTTACTTGTTCAAGGTTTCGTATCAGTTCGAATACAATAGCAGCTTCAGTCTTTTAATGTATGTCTTTGTTCTCTGTTATACTTTCTCATACAGCTGCATGCTATCTAAGTAACACATATACAAGGCCAGATCATCCCAACAGGAAAAAGCAGAAGATTTTATTATTTCACACATTTAATTTCCTGACCCAGCAGATAATCACTTATGAAAAGCATAAACATTAAAACTTGCTAAGCTAGCATTCTGCCAGGGTCAGAGATCAGCTTTTGCTTCAAGCCACACTGCAGTTTCAAAAACTTCTTCACATTTAGACATGAATTAATTTTACTACTATATGATTAATAGAATAAAATGCATTATATACTACTTTGCTTTTAAGCTAGCATTTCTCATGTATTCAAATACACATTTTTCTAACAATAAATACTCTCACTAAACAGTTCATGCCCCTCACATCTCGGAATACTAGTAAAAAGATCCTTGACATCAATGGTGAGAAAACTATAATTCTCCTTCCATACCTCTTTGGTTAATTTACTCAAGAATTCCCATGAGTCTTTAATTAAGTGGTCTGTCTTTACTAAAATTTCCTTTGTCTACTGGTCAACATACACTGCTAGGGGGTGAGTTTTTGAGTTCCTCGCAGACACAATGGGCCTAAAAGGGCAGTCCTTGATACATTTATGTACCTTTGGTACTCCAAAAATATTAGGGATAATAGGATTCACTTGCTTTAGATAGTGGTTTCAAAAACTACTTCACATTTAGACATGAATTAATTTTACTACTATATGATTAATAGAATAAAATGCATTATATACTACTTTGCTTTTAAGCTAGCATTTCTCATGTATTCAAATACACATTTTTCTAACATTTTCCCCCTATTAATACGTTTTATTCTGTTTTGAAGTATGCATAGTGTCATTTCATCTTCTAGCCTTTTCCACTCAGGATTTTCAGCTAGGTGAGTCATTCAATCTATACTTCAGAAAAAACGTCATCTGAAATCAATCTTTCAATTTCAATATCTTGGTAGAAAGTTTCAGTAACAGATACATCAACAAAATCTTCGATTAATCTTTTCATGCAGGGAATTCCACAGCAAACACATGCTCCTATTAGGAGTATACCCACACAAATGGCAATCAGAATATTCATTAGGATGGAACCCCACCCCCCAAATAGACTCTGGAAAACGTCCATCAGTGGGTTTGGGCCTGGTTCAGTCATGGCTGATACTTGCTGAATTACCTCTAGGTGGTTATTTATCTCATGACGATTGTCAGGAATAAATGCACAGCATTCTTCTTTGATAAGCGCGCACGTACCACCTCTCACCGCTAGGGTGAAGTCAAGAGCCATCCGATTTTGTAGAACAACAGTTCTCATTGCATTCAGTTCATCAGTCACCAATTCTAGGGCAGAAAAAGTTGCATTACTCATTACTTCGAGAAGTTTCGACAACTTCCTCAGCTCCCAGATCGATTTGACTGCTCCATAGGCTGGGAATATTCCTGCCCAGGATATAACACTGTCACTCAAGTCCATATGAGTCAATTCGCTTTTGTCTTTTACTGAATTATGGTCTTTCAAATCAGCTTCGATCTTCCCAACTGGATTCACAGGTTTCTTAACTGGACCTTTGGACTTTCGAGCTGTTTCTCTTACGTTTCGTATCTTACCCAAAGGTAATTCTGCAGTATGTCTTATTGCCGGAACCAAGTAACCCAAAAAACAACTACTGGACCAATTCTCAGGTAACCATTTATATGCCTTTTTCCCACAAATAAAATAACAGTTTTCTACTTTAGTACTAATACACATTAGCCCTGCATGAAACATTTTCTGATCTATAACTGACAATTGTTTAAACAGAACTGGATTTTTTTTAATGTCACTCATAGTTGTTTTCAATGAGTTCAAATACGAGTCATAATTAGTATAGCAAAAAGTATTGCCATTACTATTCTTAATATAACATCGGTAAGAAATAGTTATGTTACAATTGCTCCAGCCCACCTGGAGAGTGTCATTTTTGTAGAAGCATACAACTCCTTTTTGTGTGATAGGTAAAAATAAAGCTATTTTGTCCTGTGATCTCACAGTTCCTGTGTCGAAAAGTAAATTCTCCCAAGTCTTATTTATCCCCAAAGGGACAGCGGACATTATCAGTCCTCCATATGCTGTTGGTATAGCTGTACAAACCCAGCAACTTGAAATGTTCATAGTCTCTGCATACACACGTTTCATGGCTAGGTATGTGTTAAAATTTGGATGCCAGTCTATAGACGTTTCATCACGCCTTCCCACTTTCACTTGTGCGGTTGTGTGCAGGATAAACCACAGCAAGAGGAAAATTGTCACAATTACAGTTAATAAATGTACACACAACAAAATGATTATGCAACATCTCTGGGGTTGATCTAGACTTCTATTTGCTTTGTTTTTGGCCATCTCGGTCTGGTTGTATATCAGTCACAAAGTTTTTATCAAGTTGAAAGTTCTTTACCGGTTTACAACGCGTCAAATGAACCCAGGACGTCCTCTCAGCCACTCTGACTGCAGTAGGCGTTGCCAACAGAACCTGGTACGGTCCCTCCCACTTTGGACTCACCCAATTCTTCCTTTTCATCAATTTCACCCAAATGTATGTCCCAGGAACCACGACTGCTTCCACCAGTCTGGTCTGTTCCTTATCTGAAAAAGAGTTAAACTGCAAAACAGATTTATTTGTTAACAGTCTCCTCATATAACTAGCTAATGAACTGTCAGCCTCTTGCTCTGCAGGTATGAGAGCTTTCCACTGAGGCACATAATATGCTCTCCCAAAAACCATTTCAAAGGGAGTCAAACCCTTTACATTTGGAACCGTTCTCATACTCAGCAGTGCTAAAGGCAGGCAGTATATCCAATTCTTTTGGGTCTCCTCTACTAGCTTCCTAAGTTTATTCTTTAGGATACCATTGTACCTTTCCACCAGCCCTGCTGACTGTGGGTGGTAAGCACAATGGTTCTTCAAGGAGATACCAAAAAATCTCCCAAGCTGGTGAATCATTTGATTCACAAAATGTGTGCCATTGTCACTATAAATCCGTTCCGGAATGCCAAATCTAGGGATTACTTCTTTTATCAGGGCTTTTGCCACTGTTGCTGCATCCAGGTTTTTGGTTGGAAAAGCTTCTACCCATTTAGAAAACATGTCTATAATAACTAAACAAAACTTTTTCCCTTCACATTTATTCAATTCTATGAAATCCATACAAATAGTATGGAACGGGTATGGTGGTATAGGAAAACTTCCTTGCTTGGTTTTAAATGCCCCTTGTGCATGATGCTTGTTACAAGTATGACAAGCTGCACAAAATTATTTTGTGTAGTTTATGTATCCATATGTTTGGAATATTCAATTTACTAACTGTACCATCCCCCCTGTTGAGACATGGCACTGCCCATGGCTCAACAAAGCTGCATATCTAAATAAATTAGACGGTAATATCGGTTTTCTTTCTTTGGAAATGTATAGTCCATTCTCAAGAATTGCACCTCATTTTACCCATTTTTGTTTTTCTGCTTTTGTAGTAAGTGTCTGCATTGTTTTTAACATGTCTAAATCTAAACTCTCAGAGGGTTTTAATTCCTCATTTAAAAGTACAGTTTCTGAGTCTAAGGCTGCTTGCTTTGCAGCTGCATCAGCTCATGCATTGCCTTTCGAAATCTTATCTTGTTGTTTTGTATGAGCTACACATTTACAAATAGCTACTTTGGTAGGTAACTGAATAGATTCTAATAACTCCAAAATAAATTGCGCATGATTAATAGGTTTTCCACTGGATGTTATCATTCCTCTATTTTTCCATTGTTGTGCAAATACATGTACTGTAGAAAAAGCATACTGACTATCAGTATATATGTTCACACACTTGTTTTTTGCTAAAGTACATGCTCTCGTCAAAGCTATCAATTCTGCTGCTTGTGCAGATAAGTTGTGTGGTAAGGATTGAGCTTCTAAAATTTCAGTGTCTGTAACTACTGCATACCCCACCAGATTCTTCCCTGTAGGACCCCTTCTGCATGAGCCGTCCACATAATATGTCACCTCGGCATTATCCAAGGGCATATCTGTAAGATCTTGTCTAGGTAAAGCTAACTGTTCAATTTCTTGCAGGCAGCTGTGTGGTGTGCCCTCCGCAGGAGTTGGAAGCAATGTTGATGGATTCAATGTCGTACATCGTTCAATTGTCATATGAGGTTGGCTCAGCAGTATAGTCATACATGAAAGATGTCTAGCAGGAGAAAGGTATGCCATTTTCTCTTGTAGTAAAATTATTGCAACTGCATGAGGCACTCTCAATGTGAGAAGGTGGAATAACACCACTGAGGCCGAAGCCTGTACTGCCATTGCGGCTGCAACTACTGCTTGTACACAGTGAGGCAAAGATCACGCCACTGGGTCTAACTGTGATGAATAGTAAGCTATGGGGCGTTGCTTGTCCCCATGTTGTTGCGTCAATACTGACGTCATGTACCCTTGCTTACAATCTACGGTCTGAAAGAACTGTTTGTGATAATTTGGAAGTCCTAAAACTAATGAAGAAGCTATTAACTGCTTCAACCTGCAGAAAGCCGTTTCTGCTTCAGTTGTCCATTGTAAGATATCTTGTGCTGCCATTGGTGTCTTATATATCAAGTCAGTCAGTGGAGCAGATTCCAAAGCATAATTTGGTATCCAGCTCCGACAAAAGTTAGTTGTACCTAAGAAAGACATCATCTCTTTCTTGGTCGTTGGCTTGGGTGCTTGCAAAATTGCTGTTTTTCTTTCCTCATCTAGTATCCTACCTTAATTGGATATTACATATCCAAGGTATCTAATTTGTTTTCTCCAAAGTTGTAACTTACTTTTGTTTACTTTGTGTCCTTGTGTTGCTAAAAATTTCAATAATGCTACAGTATCCTCCCTGCACTGTTGCTGGGTGGGGGCTGCTAGCAAGATGTCATCTACGTAAAGTAGAATTTGACTCCCTCCCAGTGGGGTAAACCCTGCCAGGTTGCTAGCCATCTCTTGTGCAAATATAGTTGGGCTCTCACAATATCCCTGCGGTAGTCGAGTATACGTATACCTTTTACCCTGAAATGTAAATGCAAACCAATATTGACTATCAGGATGTATAGGTATTGAAAAGAAGGCATTGCTAATATCTACCACAGAGAAATACTTCTGTTGTGGTTCTAAATCGTTTAACAAGGTATGTGGGTCTGGCACCGTAGGTGCTCTAGGTATTACTGCATTATTTACAGCTTGTAAATCTTGTACCATCCGCCATTCCCGTTTGCTTTTTAACAGGAAATAGGGTGTATTACATGGTGAATCAGGAGATTCTACCAGTACTCCTTCTTTGAGTAATGCTGCTATTATAGGCTTAATTCCTATTTCTGCATCCTTTCTCAAAGGGTATTGTCTTTTCTGTGGTCTAAAAGCTGACTTTGGGGTAATTGTAACTGGTCCTGCTGTTCGAATAAGTCCTACATCTGACTTGCCTGTTGACCAAAGAGTTGTTGGAATTTCACATAAGGCCTTTTCTTCTTCTTCTAATAAAATGCTAATCAGCTGTCCTCGCTAGATTGCAAGTGTACAGCTGGATGTGTCTGTGTCAACCAATTCAGTTTTTGTTTTGTATCCCTTGTTCTGACAGTTCTAAATCAGTCTGTTTCTCCCATCTTGTTACTTTTTCTCCTAAATCTGCCCATTTAACACTTTTGTTCTTTGTCAAGCTGACATGTGGCAACCAATTTGATTTATACAATGCAAGGAATTCTTGAGGTAATGAACAGCTAACTACACTGTTCCCCTCAGTATCCCAGTACAAAGTACGCAAAACCAATCTAGTTGCACGATTTCTAAACAGTTCTTGCTCATACTCTCTATCAGGTCCTGGTGTAGTACAGTAGTATAGAGTACAGTGTAACAAATGCTGTCGATCAGTGTCAAGGGAGGGGGCTTTACTGATAGCTACGTTCATCAGCTCCTCGGTCACTGCCCCTGGACCAGTCGTGACTAGGTCCTGGCTGTACCAATAAAAGGTTTCACCCTCCGATCGCACTACAAAGGTATCCATTTGTCAATGTGCCTCCATACCTTGTACAGTTGGAACTACTGCTATGCCAAATATCTGCATAAGGTCCCTGCCCAATAGGTTTACTGGACACTTTGCAGAAACAACTATTTTACTTCTCTGGGTCATACCTGAAACAGGGTCAGTTATTGCTATATCATGGGAAAGTGGTTCCCTGTATAGCTGTCCATTTGCGGCTTTTACTAATATATAATCAGGTGATTCTGAATGTTCTGGTAACTTGGAGGGGTGTATCAAAGTCCGTGACGCTCCTGAGTCACACAGGAATTTGACTTCCCTTCCCTCCACCAGAAGTGTAACTTCCGGTTTCGTATCTGCCAAGTAGAGCTCTAAGCTCAATAATGCTAAGTCCAAAATTTCACTTTCTTCATCCTCCATATCTACTTGCACTTCCTTTACTCCTTCTATCACATTTACATTTGTTTTCTGTTCATTAACTTTTCCTGATGATTTCTGACTCTTACATGATGTATCTTCACTATCATATAGTCAGTCCTCATCTCCCTTATCTTCTGTAATTACCTTTTTGTTTTGCCTACAATCCCTTGCTAGATGTCCTTTTTCCCGCACTTGAAGCATTCACCTCTCTTTTTCCTTTCTTCAAAATCTTCTGATCGTTTGTCAGACTGTTTGTTTCCCTGGGTATTTTTCTTGCCCTTTTTACCTGACTGTAATACAAATACTTCAGCTCCGTCTTCAGCAGTGAAGACTTGCGCCTTCTTTTTCTTTTTACTATTAAAATGTCTCTCAGCATGTCTAGCGTATTCGAGTAAGGCTTGTAGCCTCCCTGTTCGATGATCTATCATATGCTTCGTAATGAAGCTACTAATAGGTGCAATGCAACCTTTCAAAAATGCATTTTTTAATTGTTGTTCATACGGGGAATCAGTTGTTTGGTTCTCAGGAGCCGACATACCGCTATGATTATTAAAACATTCTAATAATCTAGCATAATATCCATCTATTGTCTCATTTCCTGTTGTATGCATTGATTAATGCAAGTCCAGTCTGCTCTGGGTTTCCATTTCTCAGAGATTCGGTCTGTCAGACCTTTCACTCTGTTGTCTAACTCTGCGTCACTATGTGGGAGTGGTCTGAGCTCTGCATTACGAGGATTCCAGGCGCCACAAATCATGTGCCAATCTGGACCTATAATTTGTCTTACTACTTTTTCTACTTCTTCCCCATTCAAGTGGTAACTTAACCTCATGCCTTGTAAATCTTCTAAAAATTTTGTAAAATTAACTTTCGGATGGGGGATTCCCTCAGTAGCCTTCCGGATGTCTTCTGGTGTCCATG
Organism: Protopterus annectens; assembly: GCF_019279795.1. Lineage (NCBI taxonomy): Eukaryota > Metazoa > Chordata > Ceratodontiformes > Protopteridae > Protopterus > Protopterus annectens. The sequence continues at coordinate 1,574,858,250 of NC_056744.1, read as the reverse complement.
GTCTATATACTAAGAGTGTTGGATCTTGCCCTTCCTGTCCTGCCTGAGGATTTGGAACTTCTATAAGTGGGCATATTTCTTCCTCACTCTCATCCTGTAGATTTCTCTCTATCTGGTATGATTCTGTGTCCCTATGTATTTTACGTGTTCGGGACCTAGTCTCAATAGGATCTCTAACAAATAATTGTGGTTTTGCTAAAACTTCAGGATAACGCGGAGGCGGACCAGCCTGTCCACTCGCTTCATATCCTGAAAAGGGTAAGGGAGGGGGTAAGGGAGGAGGAGGAGGAGCTGTCGCTATTACCAAGTTATTATCCTCTTTGTCTAAAAATAATGTTTTTGAATTTTTAAGCTTCTGTTCTCTACGATTTGCTTCCTCAATCCACCTGTGTGCTTGAGGAATGCCTAGTTGGTGTTGCTTTTTTGCCTGACCTCCTGCATCAGATTTAAGTTGTTTAAGGAGCTTAACTAATGAAGGTTTATCTAGTTTACCATCAAATTCATATTTGTTAACCCATTTCGTATAATACCTAACGTTATCAGAACGCTGTAATTGCATGTATTTTGCGTCTTCAGTTAGGGGCGGATCTCACGAGGTTTTAGTGCACTGATTACCCATGTCAAAGAAAATGTTACGTAACTCTTTTTTTATCACGTGATATCAAGTTCTTAGTTCCTGTTTACAGTTTATCTAGAATAACTGCCTACCTTATTCTGTTACCCTGATCTATGACCAAATATACAGTACTTCCTTTTGTCCCTGATCTGCAAAACAAATCATTGACACCAATATACTGTAACCTAGTCCCTGATCTAAAACAGAAAAAAGGCAAATTCTTCCTACCTGAGCCTCCGGTATTGAACTGTTCGAATGTCCACTCTTCTGCCACAGATCAGAAAGTGGCCAGCCTCTTTACACGACAATTCAGTCGGAGGTCTTTTCACCCAAGAAGAACCATTTCGGTAACTTCTCCTGCGCAGTATTCGACCACCGGTAGACTCTGATCTGCAGCTGTCTGAGGGAATTTTCCATCTGCGAAGGACCAAACTGTTAAATAAAGTTAAAAATTCAATACACAGGAGGTTCAGATTCAAAAGTTTACCAGTGTACATCAGGAGGCAAAAAACCATACAAGTACAGAATTTTGTCTGACATGAAACAGGAAGCATACAATTTTATATAGGTTTAACATTCAAGCTATGCCCACCTTACTGACGTGACATGTCACAGGGCATCTACATCACTTTAGCTTACAAGCCTCTATTTTTTTAATCTGCTGATGCAGTATGTTTTAAAAAACTTTTCCTCTAGATACAATACGGCCTTGCTATCCAGTCATAATGTCTTTCTGTAAAGTTACTTGTTCAAGGTTTCAGTTCAAATACAATAGCAGCTTCAGTCTTTTAATGTATGTCTTTGTTCTCTGTTATACTTTCTCACACAGCTGCGTGCTATCTAAGTAACACATATACAAGGCCAGATCATCCCAACAGGAAAAAGCAGAAGATTTCATTATTTCACACATTTAATTTCCTGACCCAGCAGATAATCACTTATGAAAAGCATAAACATTAAAACTTGCTAAGCTAGCATTCTGCCAGGGTCAGAGATCAGCTTTTGCTTCAAGCCACACTGCAGTTTCAAAAACTTCTTCACATTTAGACATGAATTAATTTTACTACTATATGATTAATAGAATAAAATGCATTATATACTACTTTGCTTTTAAGCTAGCATTTCTCATGTATTCAAATACACATTTTTCTAACAATAAATACTCTGACTAAACAGTTCATGCCCCTCACATCTCGGAATACTAGTAAAAAGATCCTTGACATCAATGGTGAGAAAACTATAATTCTTCTTCCATACCTCTTTGGTTAATTTACTCAAGAATTCCCATGAGTCTTTAATTAAGTGGTCTGTCTTTACTAAAATTTCCTTTGTCTACTGGTCAACATACACTGCTAGGGGGTGAGTTTTTGAGTTCCTCGCAGACACAATGGGCCTAAAAGGGGGGTCCTTGATACATTTATGTACCTTTGGTACTCCAAAAATATTAGGGATAATAGGATTCACTTGCTTTAGATAGTGGTATGTTTTACCATCTATCCGATTTTCAAGTAAATATTCCTCTAATAAAGAGTCTATTCTACCATATGCTATAATGATTTTGTTCTTAGATACTGGGGAATAGGTGTTAATGTCTAATAGGATTTATGTAATGGCATTATTATATTCCTCAGTTCCATACAACACCACACCCCCTCCCTTATCCGGCTTCATAATTCGAACCTTGGTTTGAGATTTCAATTCATTTAGTAGCATCTTCTCCCCTACATTCAAGTTGTGGGGCTCTGAAAGAAGTCCTTTACTAGCTTCATAAATTTCTTCAGTGACACATTTCAAAAACATCAGCAAGGCAGGATGTAAGGGAGAATTAATAGTGCTGTTCCTGGCGGGTCCTGGATGATCATAATTTTCAGAATGTTCAGATTTTTTAAAAAACATACCTAAATTAAGTTTTCTTAGGTAAAGTTTAAGATCTACAAGAATATTAGCTATGTCACCAAAACCTGAAGAAACAAACTTAATCCCTTTTGAAAATAAATTAAAATGCTCCTTATTTAACCTTAAAGTAGTGTAATTAAAAATCTTGAAACCCTTACATTCATTAACTATTCCATCAGTATCCGTGTGTATAACTATTTCACTTTCTTCCCCACTTTT
>NC_056744.1:1574833019-1574850519 GCF_019279795.1 Protopterus annectens | reverse complement strand
TTTACTTTGTTTCATTTGAGCTGAATCGATATGGAGTCCTTTTGTGTAGAATATAGTGCCTGCTTCTCGGATAAGAAATAAGTAGGATTGTTGAGAAATAAGATATCACTCCCACCACCTTTGTGTGTCCTAAATGATTAAAGGATATTGTAAACAGCAGGTGATATCACATGCATGGCATGTTTAACCATTTCTCAGATGCCATTAGAATGACAAGGTTAATATAAGCCAACCCAGCTATGGAACAGATTTTTTTAATCCAGTTTATATTGATATGTGCAAGGTAGATTCCAACTCCATTTTTCCAATTGCTTTTAGTTAGATCAAATATTGTAAAGGTATGTACTGGGCTAGAGCTGAGATAAATGTCACCACACAACAGAAAAGTTGATACATTTGGTACATATCAGCCTAGTCTAGGAAGGGTGGATGATGGGGCTGGTGAGGGGACAAAATGTCCAGACCTCCATGCTGAATTTTGTTAATTCAAAGTCTTTACACATGAAAGGAAGAAAGCTAATTGCAGGAGCTCTACACAAAAAGATAGCAGCTACAACAATATTTATTGTATTCGTACTTTATTGATATCATTTTTTAACTAGGACATAGAGAGCATGTGCAGTTTTATGAGAGCCTGACAGTGGCAGTTAATGCTGTGAAGGCAGCATAATGACAAAGAAAGAGCAGATAGTAATGGAAGGGTCCTGTAACTCATAAGGATTCAGAGTTTGCAATAAGCCAGGTTGATGACACATTGCATGAGTGTAAGGAAAGATCCAGTAACTCATAAGGATTCAGAGTTTGCAATAAGCCAGGTTGATGACACATTGCACAAGTGTAAGGAAAGATCCAGTAACTCATAAGGATTCAGAGTTTGCAATAAGCCAGGTTGATGACACATTGCACGAGTGTAAGGAAAGATCCAGTAACTCATAAGGATTCAGAGTTTGCAATAAGCCAGGTTGATGACACATTGCACGAGTGTAAGGAAAGATCCAGTAACTCATAAGGATTCAGAATTTGCAATAAGCCAGGTTGATGACACATTGCACGAGTGCAAGGAAAGATCCAGTAACTCATAAGGATTCAGAGTTTGCAATAAGCCAGGTTGATGACACATTGCACAAGTGTAAGGAAAGATCCAGTAACTCATAAGGATTCAGAGTTTGCAATAAGCCAGGTTGATGACACATTGCACGAGTGTAACTGGTTATAGAATAAAGGACAATGACTAGGTATAGTTCCTGCACAGCATTTCAGGGGTGGGCCACAAGTGACTATCTTTACATGGCTATAATGACCTTTTGGATGGGTAATGTATTTTCCTAACCCAATCAGTGACGTTTTGGGTATTGTTTCCTTTCCTGAGGCTGACCTTATCAGAGCGATCTTCTTTAGAAAGAAAATATCTAATGAATATGCATTGTTAAGTCTGATATATACTACATAAACATGTATATTCACATTAAACTATGAAAGTAGTATGTTAAGGTTTCAGTTTTGTATTTAAAATAAAAAAAAGAGTTATAGTCATCATTATAAAAATGATGGAATGAACTGCAAAATCACAATAGTCTGGGGAGTTCACTCAATGATTATAAAACCTCATGAAATTAGAGATGCTATCTCCAGGGATAAATGCTTGTTACTAGAGACTGCACTGGTTAAGAAAGCAGAAAATACACGAGAACCAAGATCTCTAGGGTACTGGCCATCCTTAATTGTACTCAGGTACAACACATCATCTATCAAATGTAACAGAAGGAAAATAAATATGGCGTCTGTATAGATTCACACATCAAACCTGCCTCTCTTGAATCTATGTAAGAAAACACAAACAGAAATATATTCCAGTGAACAAGATTACTGACGTTTTATTGAACGCCAGGTGAAGCAAAGCAGAATTACAATCACTTAACAAGCTTCTTTGCTGAATTTATATTATTGAAATCCTCAAGTAACCAGATGATACAAGCAGCACCTCCAGTTAAATGTGACTGTTCTGACTGGAAAATTCAGGCCATTATAGATGTAGGCAGCAATCTAATTTTAAAGTAAAGCATAGTATAAAGTTGTGGCTGTCCTGGAAAGTAGGCAGTATGGTAATTTTTTTGTTTAATCAGAGGGACTGGTACAGCTTCCACACACAAAAGGAAGAAAGCTCTTTGTAGGAGCTCTACTCAAATAAATAACAGCTAGTGACAATATTTATTGTATTCCTATCTTATGGATGCAAACTTTATACAGTGTACCTGGTTTAATTAACATAAGTATAGTCTTCTGCCCTTTTCTGGATGCAGTATTTTTATAACGTTGTATATAATTGAAATGTATGCTACTAAGATGTTTGCTTAATATATTTCTAAAACATTTCTCTGTTATTTGGAGCTTTTATCCTTGGGCATCCACTGAAAATGGGCTCTTTTTGACCCATTGGACTTTACCAGTAAATACAATATCAGTAAAATAAATAAATAAATAAATAAACAAACAAACAAATAAATAAATAACATGGTAACTTTTTTACAGATTGTAAGATCTGAGACACATATTTCAAATTATCAGCACAAAAATAAGGAAAAGACCAGCACTTACGGAAACGTAAAGTGGCAGATAAACTACATGGAAGCCACTCACAGAATCTTGGAGCCTGCAACAGCTGTAGGTGTTATATGTTATTCTGTGATCCATTTAGTGACCAGAATTATGTGAAAGCTGACACAAAGCCAGCCAATTCAAGAATATGATTCAGATTCATGAAATTGCGGGCTTCAGTATTTGGTTGGAATAGTTAAGTGTCCATGATTCTGAAATCACTGGGGAGCTCTTTAATGGAATGCAAGTCTATACTAATATGATAACCTGCAACTCTCAGGGGTGGCAGCTGTCCAGGCCATGAGGACAAGGGTAAGTGTAATATATGAATGGATGGGCCACACATTGCAGTATTCCAAGTTGCTCCACAAAAAACAAAAATCCATAAATATTACCATAATTTCACAAAGCTGAACATTAATAACCCTGAACAATAATCCGTTGAAATGGGTAACATATTTTTAACATTGCCAACAAATGCCTATAACCCTGCCAAACCTAACAGTATGAGGTCAGTTTTTCATCACAAAGTGGATGGATCACCATCATTTCAATGACAATACTGAACTCTGTAACTCAGCTCCAAAACTTTATTTACAAAAATGACTATGAGATGAAATTTTCAAATTGAATTATGCAACAGTGCACAACAATTTGACAGAAGAGTTTTTAAAAGGACTACTCTGAACATTTCATGCAAAAATTCCATATATTTGAAATGTTATAACCATTGATAACAGTCAGTTAAAAACTGCTGGAACAGCCTACTTCCAGTCCTGCCCACCTAACTCAGAAATCAGGATTAGTGACTTGTCCATGCACCCATGACCTCAGTGTACAACCTTAAGCCAGTTATGAAAAAGAATACATTTCATTACATTTTTGTATATTATGCAAGGGATATCACAATATGTATGGGGTGCTGCCATCTCCTTCTTAAACCCCTGGCTTCTTCATTAAATAGTGAGGTTTTGACATTATTACAGTGAAGCAGTAAGGGGGGATAATGGAAGTGTCCCCCCTAGATTCTCTACCATGGGTTGGAGAACTACATGAAACTGCCTGCCGAAAAATCTCCATATAGATTTAACACTGTAGGGTGGTATGCAAGGGGACTTCCACCCATGACTTTTTTAACAAGATTACAATGCTGTAGTGCTGCGGCCTAAGTCAGGGCAACCCCCCCCCCAATTTCTATATGATAGCTTTGGTAACTGCATGAAAGCACATGATTATAAAAGTAAAAAAAATAAATTAGTATAAACATCAGTACATGCAACGATATGTAAGAGGGCTGTCAAAAAGATGCATTTGATTTAGTATTTTATCATTGCTATGAAAATAAGGTTTAATAAAATCCATAGTCTTATATACACATGAATGAATCTTACAGGCTGACTTAGTTTAAAGAACTCGTCTGAAACACTCTTGTTCTATCTGTGCATGTATGAAGCCTGGATAGCACAGTCAGTAGAGCATCATGCTTTTAATTAGAGGGTCCAGGGTTCAAGTCCCTGTTTGGGTGCATGCTTATTTAGTTGCTTGCAAAACTGTGTAGGGGATCCTGTCCTTACTAAACATGTGAATCTTGCATGATAATCTGAAAAAGTACAACGTCATTGTTCTGTCTGCCGAACCACTGGGGCCTCAAGAAAAGAGGGCCTTTAAGTACTAAAAAAAAAAGTTCAAGCTCCTCTAAAAGAGCTTTCCTCTCTGACCAACTTGTCCCCTGCTAGACAGGGGTCCATGGAAGTAAATAGTGTGGGAAGAAATAGCCAGGGAATTGTTATGGCTAGGCTTGTATAGGCCCTAGGGCCGACAGCCTAGTACCTACCTATGAACCTATACACACACACACACACACACACACACACACACACACACACACACTCACTTGCATACTATCCCTTCTCTGTGACATAATCTGCAATATAAATAGATCCATTTGTATAAGATGCGATCAGCTTAGGTATCTGAAATACACAGAAAGAGGGTACAAAGTGAGGAACATGAGAGGTAAGGGATTTGAAAGTGAGGACATGTAAATAATTTCCTTATATTCCAGCATGATGTATGTAGATAAACCAGAAAATAATCAACTAAAAAAAATCTGTTGGTATTTATCCTTAACTTTATTTATATGTTAATCGCTGCAGACTCTTCTCTTGGCCATGAACAGACTCATACCACATACAGTATGAAATAATTTTTTACACTTTTATTTTTGGATAAATGTGGCTAACTGTTCGGAAACTTTTAATTAGTTTGTTCACTAAGCTCTGACTAGAATATACAATGTGTTCTCCATCAACAGCTATTGTCTAAAAAAGTAATAATTTAAAAGAGTAACAGCCCTACTTCTAACAAGATGTTGTAGAGAGCTAAAACTTCAAATTCAAAAGCTCATACATCTTGCAGATTTGTCATTGTCTACCCCAGAGATAACCAATAAGTGGTATTTATATGTATTGCTAATTATACAATTACATTTATGTTTCATATTTCTGCAAATATCTCAATAAACATGCATTCATAGAGGAATTTCTTGTTATCATCTGAAAGCTTATGTCTCTTTAACAAAAATGCTCTTACAAAATATGACTAGGTAGTAGTTTCCAAGATATGACAATTTATTTGTGAAAGCTTAACAAAAATATAATTTAGGGGTTGTGTGCATTATAATATATTACTGTATTTATGAAAAGACTATGGATATCCTAACTATTATCACTGCAAATAATACTTTTATTGTTCATAAAATAGCTCAGTTGCGTCTTAAGCTTTTTAAGTTTATTTTTTAGAATCCAAGATGTGTCTAGGCTGCTAGATGTGTGATATTCCACAACACATAGGTGTTAATGAGTTAAGAGACTTGACCAGGTGGAGCTGGACCTGCACACTAAAAAGTATATCCCTGCTATTTCAAATCTGTAGGCATGCGTGAATGAGCGTGCCTTCGTTGAAGGTTGTGCGTCAGGGCTGGTAACTCGGCACGTAAAAATCCACTACCAAACATTAGCGGACCAGAGTTCTGCTGTGGCGACCCCTAACCGGGATAAGCCGAAAGACACAATAACAACAAAAAGACCATCAAACTTAATAATCCATTTTCATAGAAACAGGAGGTGTTTAACTAGAGGAATTAGAAAAAAAAAGAAAACTTTACTGATGTACATCTGGCTGAACTGGCTTCACCTAATTGTCAGTCAAAACTTGCGGGTAGACTGAACAGTGTAGGACCGCAATAGAGACTTACATGCACAGGACAGTGATTCCATGTTCAGAATGAGATGTCCTGCTCAAATTAGGACATGTGATAGCTGTCTGAAAAAAAATGTCCACAGCAAAAATCTGATAGCAAGAACGGGTAAAAAAAAGATTCTCTTTCTTCAGGAAGCTCTGGGAAACTGTTGCTCACTAGTTGCTGTTACATTACAGAAACCAGTGGTACTCTCCCATTACCATCCATTCTTCAATAGTTGTAACACATATCTGATAAGCCCCTATACCCAAACTTTACAATTTTACAAATAAAAACAGAATCTTTGACATTGTGCAGTATTGAGTTGCTCAGTGACTCTCTGCCTCACTCCTCCCTCTCACTTAACACTTTGCTTTCACTTACAGCATGAAAAAAAAGACCAGTACACTATGCTTTACTGATTAGTCATAGGTTTTATTTCATAGCGCAACTTGTGTCTGCTGCTTTCTTACATGAGAGCCAGTCAGGCATTTCTGTATTTCTGCCCCCCCCCTTCAATTTAAATAATAAAGGCAGCTGCTTACACTGCATATGCCTTCAAGCACCAGTGCTCACTGGTTTCTCCTACAATAATAACCCAACAGTCAATTGACTGTTTCACTTGTATGGACTTTCTAGTAGCTTCAATGCATGGCAAGGAGTAAAAAGCTCTGCAAATTGATTGGCCAAGTGCAATGCACCTGGCCAATCAGCATGCAAAGTTTTTTTTAATACCTGTCTTCAGATGGCAACAATTAGAAAGTCAACATCTTCCCCCAAAGCATGCCCTTCATCTGGGGGTGTCTTTTTGATTTTATTTACTTATTTTTTCCCATTTCTTTACTAAATGAAGATATGGGAAAAATAAATAAATAAAATTGGAAAGTCACCCTTAGCCGATAGGCACCACAGGCTGTTGCCTAGTTCATCTATGCCTAGTCACTTCTTTTTGAGCTATTTACAGAAATATGAAATGATTACTGTACAAATAAATTGTATACAAATAATATTCATTATCTCTTTACCTGTAGTAGAAAGAAGTCAAATATCAATATCTGTGTTTCCACTGAGTGAGCTTTCAGATATAATTTTCTAATTCCTTGTATGCAGCTTGGGCTTGGAGTTATTAATGAAAATATGAATAAGCAATATTTGATGCCTAGAAATGTCAGTATGATGTAAGTGCAGAAATTCCTGGAGGTATCACTAGGCTGTAATGAGTTACTTTAGTCCTCTGCAAAACTGATACAATGAGGAATTTACTTATTAGGTCTTCTCTGGGAAATAGTGATTGTGTAAATGTATGGTTCACTCGTCATAGGAGATCTAAGACTTGAATTACTAGTGGTGGAGGAGCTAACACGTTTGTGAAGAGACTTAGTAAACAAGGATCCCTGCAAAATCAGAAGAAAGCACAGGACAGGAGAGCCTGTGGAATATAGTACAGTTGATATCTTGACGGCACGGAAAAGGGATTGAGGTCTTGAAGGACAAGGTACCTCAGGAAACTAGAATTGTTCATTATAAAGAGGAAACAACTGTTAATAGCAAAGCAGGAAATTAGAAAATATACAGTGAATATAAAAAGTTTACACCCCCTGTTAAAATGCCAGGTTTTTGTGATATAAAAAATGAGACCACAATAAATCATTTCAAAACTTTTCCCACCTTTAGTGTGACCTATAACCTGCACAATTCAATTTAAAAACAAACAAATCTATTGGGGGGAAAATATAAAAAATAAAAAATGTACAATAAGCTGGTTGCATAAGTGTGCACACCCTTAAACTAATACTTTTTTGAAGCACATTTTGATTTAATTACAATATTCAGTCTTTTTGGGTACACACCTGCCATCAATTAAAGAGACTCTAATTAATCCCAAATAAAGTTCAGCTGTCCTAGTAGGATTTTCCTGACATTTACTCAGTTGGCTGCTACAGCAAACGCCATGGTTCGTAGAAATCTTACAGAGCATCAAAGGGATCTCATTGTTGAAAGGTATCAGTCAGGAGAAGGGTACAAAAGAATTTCCACAGTATTGGATATACCACAGAAAACAGTGAAGACAGTCATCAAAAAGTGAAGAAAATATGGGACAACAGTGATGTTGCAAAGAACTGGACGTCTTTCCAAAATTGATGAAAAGACAAGATGAAAACTGGTCAGGGAGGTTGCCAAGAGACCTACAGCAACACTGAAGGAGCTGCAGGAATTTCTGGCACGTACTGGTTGTGTACTACATGTGACAACAATCTCCCATTTTCTCCATATGTCTGGGCTATGAGGTTGGGTTGCAAGACAGAGCCTTTTCTTACACAGAAAAACATCAAGGCCCAGCTAAAATTTGCAAAACAGTACATCAAGTCTTCCAAAAGCATGTGGGAAATGTGATATGGTCTGATGAAATCAAAATGGAAATTTTTGGCCACAATTCCAAAAGGTACGTTTGGCGCAAAAACAATACTTCACATCACCAAAAGAACACCATCCCCACTGTGAAGCATGGTGGTGGCAGTATCATGATTTGGGGTTGCTTTTCTTCAGCTGGAACTGGGGCTTTAGTCAAGGTGGAGGGAATTATGAACAGTTCCAAATACCAGTCACTTTTGGCCCAAAATCTTCAGGCATCTGCTAGAAAGCTGAAGACGAAGAGGAATTTCACCTTTCAACACGACAATGACCCCAAGTATACATCCAAATCAACAAAAGAATGACTTCACCAGAAGAAAATTAAAGTTTTGGAATGGCCCAGCCAGAGCCCAGACCTAAATCCAATAAAAAAATCTGTGGGGTGACCTGAAGAGGGCTGTGCACAAGAGATGCCCTCGCAATCTGATAGATTTGGAGTACTTTTGCAAGGAAGAGTGGGCAAATATTGCCAAGTCAAGATGTGCCATGCTGATAGACTCCTAAACAAGAAGACTGAATGCTGTAATTAAATCAAAAGGTGCTTCAACAAAGTATTACTATAAGGGTGTGCACACTTATGCAACCAGCTTAGTGTACTTTTTTTATTTTTTATATTTTTTCCCCTAACGGATTTGTTTGTTTTTCAATCAAATTGTACAGGTTATAGGTCACATTAAAGGTGGGAAAAGTTTTGAAATTATTTATTGTGGTCTCATTTTTTTTTATATCACAAAAACCTGACATTTTAACAGGGGTGTGTAAACTTTTTATATCCACTGTAGGACTAAGGTGTGCTTTTATGAGAAGCTGTGTCAAGTCAGGGAAGTAGCAGTGGGAATCAGGAAGATGGAATGTGAAATAAACAAAATGACTAGCAACAGGAATAAACAAAAGAAAAATATTTTTTTAGGTATGCATTGACAAAAGGAGGTAGACTGATAAGGAAATATGTGAAATGATCTGAGAAGGGCAAACTTGCTGTGACGCTAGGGAAGAGGCAGGAATACTAAATGCACACCTCTTATAGGAGTTCACCAAAGAGAAGCAGGACAGGTTACCATCTTGGAAGGTAGGTCTGGAGATGGGTGTTGGTAGGCAGATGAGGTGGTTATGGCTGAATAAATGAAGAGAGTGACAAGGTTCCTAAAAGACAAGAGAAGGAACCCAGTGAGATCTCACTAAGAATCTTCTCAAGCGCTGCTGAGACATTAGTTTAATCTCTGACAGAGCTATTCAGCAAGTGCCTTAGAGAAAAGCAGTTCTAGAGAACTGAAAACAAACAGTGGTGTTGTCCATCTTCATGGATGCCTCAAGGAACAGCCCAGGAAATTACTAGTCAGTGAACAGGATTTCAGTGATGGAAAAAATTAAGGAATCAAGTCTAAAGCTGAGGGTTACAGATTTTCTAAGACAGAACAGACCATTAATGAATTAGAAAATAAAAGATGCAGAAAACAATAAAATCTAACAAAATGTTTAACAAAAGAGAAAGGCTTTGGACAACCTAACCTGTCTTTAGTGTGTAAAATCAAAATGTCTTCACACTGTACTTTTGTAGCTAAATAAAACCCATCACAGTGTTATAGCAATTATATTCCTTAGCCTCTTAACTGGCTGTGTGTCTCTTTTTTTTCCTAATAGAGCAATTATAAGATTAGACTTTAGGCAAGGTAATTTCTAAGCCTTTCCAACTGTATTTATTTATTGTGTCCCAATTTTTATTTAGTAAAGAAATGGGAAAAATAAGTAAATAAAATCAGAAAGGCACCCCTAGCTGAATGGCATGCCTTGGGAGAAGGTGTTACCGTCTGAAGTTTAATTCTGTGCTCAGGTTAGTATTGGTGTTGCTACTATGAACATTGCTGTTGTTATCCTGCACTGTTTTTAGACCTTGAAATTTAAATTCATGCTTAGTCTCTGGCGTAAGTTGCTAAAATATTATAATTTTTATCCATAATTTCTCTGAGCTGAACTGATATGAATTGCATAAAGATCAAATTCAAAGTGAATAAATGCACTTTATCCTTGCAATTCCATTTTTGTCTCTCTGTAGGCTGATTCATAAAGATTATCACAAAGTGTAAACTTTCTGAACTCAAGAACAGCCATATTCAAATGCCTGTAGTATTTATTCACTCAAAAAGGTTACACTAAGAGCACACATAGTGTACACTTTGTGGTAACGTTTATGAATCCAGGCTTGTATCTTGAACAGCATTTTAAGCTCACATGCAATGTGCAGAATGTTCAAAATATATAGATAATGCCAAAAAAAACAGAAATCTTAATTAACTTAGTTTCCTCACAATGTTGCTGCCTTTACTTGCATCTGTTTCTGAAGGTCTGTCTATGGGTGAGATAATGACATAGTTTTTTGTGCATTGCTTTCTCTTGGGAGAGTAAGACACAGAAAGGGGAAAACTTGCTGTGTATTGCTGTTAGTTCAATTTTTCTAAATAAGAATACCTACTGTTTGTTCCTTTGCAGTTCTCTTTTGCTTTTTCAGTGGTAATTAGCTCCAAACGTGTATCTTTACTGTTTGAAGTTTTCTGGAGCCATTTTGTAGCTGAGGTAAAAGTGACCATCTGTGTTCTGGCAGATACTCTGAAAGTAATAAATGCAATGGATGCTTCTTGATATAAATTATTTCTAATTTATTTTTTATTTTTTAGTTGACAGTTAAGTAAAATGGACTACTATGGTCCCTTTTCACCTTTTGGGCGGCACAGTGGTGCAGCAGTTAACGTTGTCGCCTCACAGCAAGAGGTTCTCCGGTTCAATTCTCGGCTGGGGTGCCTTCTGTGTGGAGTTTGCATGTTCTCCCTGTGTTCGCGTGGGTTTCCTCCAGGTACTCTGGTTTCCTCCCACATTCCAAAGACATGCATCTGGAGCGTTTCTCCCCAGGCCTCCGCTGAAAACAGGCTCTGTGGAACCTAGTCAGACATTCCCAGTCAACAAATGTTAAATAAATAAATAATAATAAATACATTTTCAGTCATGGCTTAGTTACATAAATAAAAAAATCCTAAATGAAAACTGAGGGAATCAAACCCTGGCCTACAGGAAGCAGCTTGTTTTTTATTGAATTATCACTTATGACAAATTGCTCATAGCATTACTTTTCTGTGCTAACTACCAAACTTAAAGAATCATATATCCAAACAAGGACTTGAACTCTGGGCCCTGCAACAGCCTGATGTCAGCTGACTGAACCATCTGGGTTCAACTTCGGTCTTTGTAGAAGGAATGATTAAACAGGGAGGCTCTCATCTTATGTAGCTTTTGAAAATTATAGTCATCTTTGAAAAATATCACACAGGAGCAGGTTGTCAGATGTTGCTAGGCTATTATGTGCCATCACAAGAATAGCTATATAAAGATTGACAGGCAGTCCTACTTTTTGACTGTATGGTTTGATGGGGTTCCCTGACTAAAAGTTAGGTGTGAAGTTTCACTGATCCAACTGTGATAAATGTTAGGCACGATAGAGCGCACACAAGTTCATGAAGGAGAACTTACTGCTAAGAATGGACCTAACAAAAATCCACTGAAATTGTACCTGCTGGACTTTAGAACAAAAATATTTTTAAAAAAATGTGGAGGGGCAAGCCTTCTTCACATCCCTCTGAGAGATTTTTTTTTTTTACACCCTCTTAATTTTATACACTAACTCCATGATCATACACTGTCTGGGAAGAAATCACTCATTGAAGATGAAGTATGGTCTTGTACAACTGTGATCTCCCCAAGTGTATAAATCATTTCAATAGCTCCAGTTTGGGGAGACTGATTCACACAATATTCTACCACTTATATTTTCGGCAACTGTGGCTACATATTTGTACAGCACAATATGACATTCTGAACTCTGTTACAGGAAAACAAATCTAATGACATCATGGGCACTGTTACAGGAAAGTAGTACTTATGACATCATGGGCACTGTGACAGGAAAGCAATGCTCATGACAATATGGGCGCTATTACAAGAAAGCAGTGCCCTAGCAAGTCTGTCATTTCAAGTAATGTAGAAACCCATATTAGGTTCACTGATGTGGGTCTTTATGTCAGGGTGTATCTGAAAGTAAAGGTATAGGAGTTGTTTTATGAAGCAGCACCTATCCTTTGTTTATTACTTCCAGCACAGTATGTGAAGTGCTGAGCACTGTATTACTAAGATCAGCTGTGATAAGGTGCGGTATCCCATCAGCCAGCATGTCTTTGGGAGGTAGGGGGAAACTGCAGTAGCCAAAGAAGGCCCAGACAGATGTGAGAGAGGAGAACATGCAAATTTCACATAGGTGTGAGGAGACCATGGAAACTCCACACAGACAGCACCTGGAGAGAAGGGCTAAAACCTGCAATCTGGAATTTTGAGGCAGAGGCCATTACCACTGAGCTAACATGTTGCCTAATATATATTACACACAGGAACAAGTAAAGGTCCATAAATCATTATGTATTTGTTAAAACCCCTGTTTAAGTACAACCTGGATAACTGGATGGGAAACAGAAACTACACCCCTGGGATTCCACCTGTGTCCCTGCTGGACAGGGGTTTGGGTGCTGACTTGTCTAAACATGGGCTAAACTCTTGGCTAGGCTTATAAGGGCCTCAAGGCCAATAACCTAGTAATGTCCTATGATCCTATGATTTTAATGTGTCTATGACACTGCTGCATCAAACGTGGATTGTTACACTGACAAATGGGTAGGGGGTGTCATATACCTTCTATTCCCTGACAGAGAATTCTGTGTCCTGCCTTTGTATATATTGAGATAATACAGTATGAATGATCATACCCCTACTCAGTTCAGTATGTCACTGATGTCCATTTTAGTAAAAGCCTTAGCACTAAATAATGGATGCCTTCTGAAGATTATCTGCATTTTCAGACACGTGTATCTTGACATGGACCACAAGGACAGAAAGAAATGCGCAGTGTACGAAGAGTTTGCATTAGCCAATTGATCAGCACGCCTTGGGAAAGTGGGATGAAATCAAGTTCAAAAGTGCAGCATAAAATCACAAAGGCATATTTGGACTGTAAAAGTTGTTCGATTTGATGCTTAGTGCAGGCAGTGTTTAGTTTGTGGACATTAATCATAGGATGTGTTCTACTCTTGATAAGTATATATGTGGTTACAGTAAACTGTTTATAATTTCAGAAGCTAATGGTAGAAATATTCCATAATGCAAATGTTTTTTTAAAGGTGCCGTCTGAAAAAGTTTAGGAAGCAAAACACACAGGTGGCAGAATACCTGACAGATACTTCACACACCATGTGATTGCTGTACACAACTAAGGTAAAATGCCTACGTACATCCCATCAAACCATGAACTCCACTGAAAACATGCCATTCTGAACGTATGAATTAAGTAACATTTCATTGTCAGGGAGAGAACAATGGAAAAAAATATCCCTGAAGTAGTGGTGGTGCTCTGTAGAGTACTTGCTACTATGCACAGGTGTTTGATGTCTGCTGTTGTTTTTAAGCAGATTACATAGTTTGCACCTTCCCTTCCACTGAAACTATAATTGCAGAGGGAACATTTATGTTAATGGTCATTCGGTGGAAGGTGCTTGTGCTGTGTGTAAAATACTAAATAAGGATAATGCTTTATGAAATGGCACTTAATTCTCATTAAACTTAACGTTTTTCTCTAATTCATGTTTGCGTTTCATGGCCTTAGTATCATAGCATTTGTAAGGCTGTCATCAGATAAGGCTAAGAGTAACCTCCCTAAGCTTGCATGCAGGATTGCTACACCCACACCTCCTTGTATCTTTGTGCCTAGACCATCAGTATCAAGAACTTTTCCATCTATGAGTGCAACAGCTTGAATGGGGTGCACATCACCCCAATAGTAAGTCCCCATCACTGTAGTGGAACGTTGGTATGCATGCACTTGTTTCACACACTTCAGCATCTAACAATTTACAAGTGCATCTGTTGAGGTTGTGTGTCTGTTTATGTGTGCCTAACTATTCTGCTTTGTAGCTCTCTAGGCTTATAGTCAAAGTGAATGTCAGAGTTGGTGTAACATTTCAGTTTTATTAACACTTTTCCAAGTAGCTATATGAAGTCAGACTATCATTTGCAGTTATTTCTGTTTTATTGAAGGGTCTTTCATGTACCCAGCCCTTTACGGCTTGATCGGGAATTGTGATGCTCAGCAAGTCCGATCCACGATTACTTACTTAGTACAGTAAACTCTCAGTTAACCGGAACTCAAGCAACTGGTGATCTCAACCAACTGATAAAAAAATATTGAAGAAATGCAGTACAATTTTCATGTGTTGCACTTTCTATTTTCCCCAGCAGAAACATACCTTACGTTTTTAGTGTTTTAGAGTTTTAAAAAGGAAGATATAAATAAATTCTCTCTCTCCCCAATCTCAGAACAAGTCAAACCAAACTAGTAGTATAATGTACAGTATTAGGCAGGCCTATTTTTAATAGTAATGCTCAAGCAACCAGAAACTACAGTTATACGGCATCTACCAATCTCCATGAGTGCCGCTAACTGTACTCACATGTTGTCAAGGTCTTAATGGTTTTCATTCTTAACTTTTTTGTCAGGATATAATTCTGAGTGGCTGATGACACTGATAGTCTAGGAAAACAGATGTTGATTGCCACAGAGCAGTGTTTGAACTGTTTTCTGATTTGGAATTTATACTTTACGTTCTCCAGCTCCCAGAGTTCGATATGATCTGCAGCACTGATAAGAGTCCTCCTGTCTTGCCTACATAAACACATCGAATGTGAAGAACCAATAGACGACAGCCCTTTGAATGCTAACCTGCAGCACCTATCTCTGTTTGGTTCGACAGTCCACAACACGAAACCACACATACCGACGACACCACATATAACCCCACACACAAAACACCCCCATACACTGCACACACACCAAAATATACCAAAACAAACAAAAACACATCCCATTCCACAAACACCACACACACACACAAATACAAAAAATCCAAAATTCCCCAAGCCCACACTAAACCTTACTACTAACCTAATCCTTACCTAAGGTCCGTCACCTTACCTAACCCCCTACCACTCCCTAACTCCTTTAACTCTCCTATCCTATACCTATAAACCTAACTCACTTAACCCTAACCTAACTAACTCTAACCCTAACTCATAACCCCCCTAACGCCCTCTAACCTAACCTCCTTAACCCACTCCTATCGCTAACACCCTTAAAACACCCACCTCCCGCTCCCTACCTAAACCCCCTTACCCCTAACGCTCCTTGCTCCACCCCCCCCACCCACAGAACTTACCTTCCACGCCCACCTGCTTCACCCCTTCATACGGTCCTACCGCGCAGCTCAAGCCCCCGGCATCATCCGGCATCTCGGCGTGTTGTCATCCGTCGTGTCGGTCTTCTTCTATTTGTCGATGTTCTGCCGCCTCGCGGCGGTCCCGGTCTTCTTCGTCGATCTTCTGGAGCTCGGATTCCGTTAAGGGGTCTTTCTCTGTGTCGGCGAAGGGGTGTAGAACCCTCTGTTTCCACCTCTCTGTATTCTGTGGTGCTACTTTATAACATTTACTGCTGAAGTAAATACATTGTTGTGTGTTTTGGATGCCATCAGCATTTTAATCAGACATTAGTCACATGTCACATGTCAGTTTAATCTATACAATGATATCCTACGAGGCACTTTATAGCTCTGGTCAGTTATTTTGGATGTGCAAGGCCTATGCAAGAAACATAAAGAAAATATAGTCCTTGGATGCATATACATGAGCAAGTTCATCCTGTATATGACCTGTACCTCAGGCACACATTCATGTTTGCACTTTCATAAAGAATGATGAATAGATGCATAATGCTGTTAACACAAGATCAGCAAGTGCAACCTATCTTGTGTGTCCTTGAAAGTGATCCTGACCATGTTAAAACATCATGACCTGCATGCTTGTACAGAGTTGTGTCTCTTCCTCCATAGCACCCAAAGAGATTCCAGATGAGGACACATTAGGCACAAGTGTCGTGCAACATCTCCTCTCTTTAGTCTGCTGCAGTCCTTATCCAAAGCGATTGCTGACACAATCTCACTGATGTTGTTTATATTTCATCTTGGCTTACATGTAATTCATTCTGCTCCAACACAGACTCAGCATCCTAGCTGAAATGGTGCCCTAGAGAAAGGGGTCCTTGGTGCCCCCCATGTCTACTACCACTCTCATGCACATCTCCTGGTGACCCTGTAATTTTCCCTGTCTTGTTCTCCCCACACCCTCCAGATTATTATCTTTCTCTGCAGCCTTTTCTCCTGCAGCATTTCAGCACACCCTAACTGGCCAAGACTGCATTGTAATAACTGGTGGAAACAATTGAATTATGCTGGGAGTCTGTTGGCTGCTAGGCTCCTATAAGCCATAGGCTGTAGATGCTCTGAAGTACATTTTTGAGTTTTTCACAACCTTTTCAGCCAATGATGACCTGAACAAAAATGTTACTAAGGAAATACATTCAGTTTTTCTCTTCAGCTTTGTTTTTTTAACATGCTATAAGTGGCCGAGATTGTACTGTACTGTAATAACTGTGGAATAAATAATCAAATTAAGTCAGGGGTCTGGAAGGGGTTATAGATGCTCTGAGGTGCATTTTAGAGTAGTTTTCAACCTTTTAATCCAATGATGGCCTGAAGAAAAACTCAAGTAAGGTAAAAAATGAAGTCTTATTCTTTCTTTCAATGAAAAAAAAATATGTTGTGTCAGATGAAATTGCAGTTCACAATAAAATGAGAAGAAAAATACTTAAGAAGATACAGAAATCATATCCAAGAAGAGTGACTGTCTTCCGACCCATCTCAAAAAGGTAGTCATCTTCTTTGTAACCTTCTTGTGTTAGATTGGGATGGAAATCATATCATATATCTCAAACAACTGCTGTCAAACATATGTACGACAGGCCTCTTCATTCCCACCCACAAAAGATACCCACTTACTGTGAAACACCCTGATGTCAATCTAGAACAAAACAAATACTGCAAAAAGAACAAATGGACCACAGCAACATAGTTCAACGTGTTACTGCTGGGAGTAAATAAATAGCATGCCTTCTTACTTCTACCCCCAAGAGATTGACACCTGTATAGGTATCTGATGTTTGATTATGAGGAAAATAAAAAAATATCATGACCATGTAACTGCAACCCTTAAGGATTTACCAGAAAAGCCCAGCTTTTACATGGAACAAACCAAGTGACATTCTACAAAATCATT